>NC_091292.1:1954981-2254981 GCF_038502225.1 Cherax quadricarinatus
TGTGTGTGTGTGTTAGTTACCATTTTGTCCTAGGCACCTGTCGATTAGACACTAGGCCTGTTGTGTGTGTGTAGGTGTGTAGGTGTGTGTGTGTGTGTGTGTGTGTGTGTGTGTGTGTGTGTGTGTGTGTGTGTGTGTGTGTGTGTGTGTTAGTTACCATTTTGTCCTAGGCACATGTCGATTAGACACTAGGCCTGTTGTGTGTGTGTAGGTGTGTGTGTATGTGTGTGTGTGTGTGTGTGTATGTGTGTGTGTGTGTATATATATATGTGTGTGTGTGTGTGTGTGTGTGTGTGTGTGTGTTCACCTATATGTAAATATGTAATACAGGGGTCGATTCTCGGCTCCTGGCCCAGTCTCTTAACCACCCATCAGATTCACTCTAGCCTCCTGGGCCATATCGTAGCTTGTCTCCACCACTTCCTCACCAAGATCATTTCACTTTCCGACCAGTCTAAGACTGAAGAAATACTTCCTAACATCCCTGTCTGTAGCTTATCTGTACCTTATCCCTCAAGGAAAGTTCCTTGATGCTGGTGAGGGGTTCTTGATGTAGGGAATTGGATCTGTGCTCCAGTTCCCTGAATTGAGACTGAATACTTTCCATCCACCCCCCCCCCGCATGCGCTGTATAATCCTAAGGGTTTAGCGCTCCCCCATGATTATAATAATTATCTGTGCCGTTAACTTCCAGCTGTGTCCCCGAATTCTCGTATCTTAATAGTTTTCCTTGAGTATTTTGTATGCCTCCCATGGTTCTTCTGTCTTCCAGTGTCGTTAGGTCCATCTTGATTATCCTCTCCTTGTACCCCATGCCCCTCAGCTCAAGAACAAGCCGTGTTGCATACATCTGCACTTTCTCCCGTTTCTTAACATGCTTTCTCAGGTGTGGGTTCCTTGCTGTTACATACTCCATGATAGGCCTAACGTATGTTGTATAAAGGGCCCAGAATAAATCTTTGTTGAGATTCCTGAAGGTTACTCTTGGCTGTGCTGGACGAGTGTTATCTGCGGAGGTTATTCAGCTGATGTGAGCCTCTGGTGTTATACCTGTCTTTCTCTTTTGAGTAAAGTCTGCAGCCTCTTTTCCCCCTAGTTCATTCCGTATTTCCGGGTCTTCTTGCGCCTTCCCCAGTAATCATAACCTTGCATTTACTGGGATTGAATTCAAGCAACCACTTATCTGACCACTTGCGATTTATCTAGTTATTTGCAGCTTTTCCCTATCTTCATCTGCTTTTATTCTCTCATCAATTTTACAAGAAACGGGATACACCTGACTTGGTAGCATGTGGAATATCATTCACATAAACCCTAAGCAGTACTGGTCCTAATACTGAAGTTACTACCACAGCACACGAAGCTTGGAAGGTAAATGTGTATGACTGTAAGATGAAGGACTCTGGGCGCACCTAACAGACGTATTAATTATTTATGAGGAAGAAGCACAGTGTTTCGTGGAGACCTGCCAGAAATTTACAAAATGGGAGGAAACAAAGACAGATTACACAGTAAATAAGCTGAAAACTAAGCTACAAAACAACACAGATGGGAGAGGTACAGTGAGTAACGCAAAGTGGCAGCACACAAGACATAAACCTAGAACTTCGTACACACAAATGAGGAAGCATGAAAAATACATGCAGAGAAGGACAGCAAGGAAAATGCAGCATGCAACAAACACTAGGACAGAGCAAAGTAGGCAAGGAAACCCAGATTATGGTAGCAAAGGTAGCAGCAGCAACAACAGTAGCAGCAACAACAACAGTAGCAGCAACAACAGTAGCAGCAACAACAACAGTAGCAGCAACAACAACAGTAGCAGCAACAACAACAGTAGCAGCAACAACAACAGCAGCAGCAACAACAACAGTAGCAGCAACAACAACAGCAGCAACAACAGTAGTAGCAACAACAACAGTAGCAGCAACAACAACAGCAACAACAACAGTAGCAGCAACAACAACAGCAACAACAACAGTAGCAGCAACAACAACAGTAGTAGCAACAACAACAGTAGCAGCAGCAACAACAACAGTAGCAGCAACAACAACAGCAACAACAACAGTAGCAGCAACAACAACAGTAGTAGCAACAACAACAGTAGCAGCAGCAACAACAACAGTAGCAGCAACAACAACAGCAACAACAACAGTAGCAGCAACAACAACAGTAGTAGCAACAACAACAGTAGCAGCAGCAACAACAACAGCAACAACAACAGTAGCAGCAACAACAACAGTAGCAGCAACAACAACAGTAGCAGCAGCAACAACAACAGTAGCAGCAACAACAGTAGCAGCAACAACAACAGTAGCAGCCACAACAACAGTATCAGCAACAACAACAGTAGCAGCAACAACAACAGTAGTAGCAACAACAACAGTAGCAGCAGCAACAACAACAGTAGCAGCAACAACAGTAGCAGCAACAACAACAGTAGCAGCAACAACAGTAGCAGCAACAACAACAGTATCAGCAACAACAACAGCAGCAGCAACAACAACAGTAGCAGCAACAACAATAGCAGCAGCAACAACAATAGCAGCAGCAGCAACAACAACAGTAGCAGCAACAACAGCAGCAACAACAACAGTAGCAGCAACAACAACAGTAGCAGCAACAACAATAGCAGCAGCAGCAACAATAGCAGCAGCAGCAACAACAACAGTAGCAGCCACAACAACAGTAGCAGCCACAACAACAGTAGCAGCCACAACAACAGTAGCAGCAACAACAACAGTAGCAGCAACAACAACAGTAGCAGCAACAACAACAGTAGCAGCCACAACAACAGTAGCAGCCACAACAACAGTAGCAGCAACAACAACAGTAGCAGCAACAACAACAGTAGCAGCCACAACAACAGTAGCAGCAACAACAACAGTAGCAGCAACAACAACAGTAGCAGCAACAACAGTAGCAGCAGCAACAATAGCAGCAGCAGCAACAACAACAGTAGCAGCAACAACAGTAGCAGCAACAACAACAGTAGCAGCAACAACAACAGTAGCAGCAACAACAATAGCAGCAGCAGCAACAACAACAGTAGCAGCAACAACAACAGTAGCATCAACAACAACAACAGTAGCAGCAACAACAATAGCAGCAGCAGCAACAATACCAGCAGCAGCAACAACAACAGTAGCAGCAACAGCAACAACAACAGTAGCAACAGCAACAACAGCAGCAACAACAGTAGCAACAGCAACAACAACAACAGCAGCAACAGTATCAACAGCATTAACAGTAGCAACAGCAACAACAGTAGCAACAGCAACAACATTAGCAACAGCAGCAACAATAGTAGCAACAGCAACAACAGTAGCAACAGCAACAACAGCAGCAACAGCAACAACAGTAGCAGCAACAACAGCAGCAACAACAACAGTAGCAGCAACAACAACAGTAGCAGCAACAACAACAGTAGCAGCAACAACAATAGCAGCAGCAACAACAACAGTAGCAGCAACAACAACAGTAGCAGCAACAACAACAGTAGCATCAACAACAATAGCAGCAGCAGCAACAACAGTAGCATCAACAACAACAGTAGTAGCAACAACAACAGTAGCAGCAACAACAACAGTAGCATCAACAACAATAGCAGCAGCAGCAACAACAGTAGCATCAACAACAACAGTAGCATCAACAACAATAGCAGCAGCAGCAACAACAGTAGCATCAACAACAACAGTAGTAGCAACAACAACAGTAGCAGCAGCAACAACAACAGCAACAACAACAGTAGCAGCAACAACAACAGTAGCAGCAACAACAACAGTAGCAGCAACAACAACAGTAGCATCAACAACAATAGCAGCAGCAGCAACAACAACAGTAGCAGCAACAGCAACAACAACAGTAGCAACAGCAACAACAGCAGCAACAACAGTAGCAACAGCAACAACAGCAACAACAACAACAGCAGCAACAGTATCAACAGCATTAACAGTAGCAACAGCAACAACAGTAGCAACAGCAACAACATTAGCAACAGCAGCAACAATAGTAGCAACAGCAACAACAGTAGCAACAGCAACAACAGCAGCAACAGCAACAACAGTAGCAACAGCAACAACAGCAACAACAACAGCAGCAACAATAGTAGCAACAGCAACAACAGCAGCAGAAACAACAATAGCAACAAGAACAGGAGCAGCAACAAGAACAGCAACAACAACAGTAGCAACAACAACAACAGCAGCATTAATAAGAACAACAGCAACAAAACAGCAGTAATAAGATCAGCAGCAACAACAGTAGCAACAACAACAACAGCAGCAGAAACAACAATAGCAACAAGAACAGGAGCAGCAACAACAACAGCAGTAGCAACAACAACAACAGCAGCATTAATAAGAACAACAGCAACAAAACAACAGTAATAAGATCAGCAGCAACAACAGTAGCAACAACAACAACAGCAGCAGAAACAACAATAGCAACAAGAACAGGAGCAGCAACAGCAACAACAGTAGCAACAACAACAACAGCAGCAGAAACAACAATAGCAACAAGAACAGGAGCAGCAACAGCAACAACAGTAGCAACAACAACAACAGCAGCAGAAACAACAATAGCAACAAGAACAGGAGCAGCAACAGCAACAACAGTAGCAACAACAACAACAGCAGCATTAATAAGAACAACAGCAACAAAACAGCAGTAATAAGATAAGCAGCAACAACAACAACAACAAGAGCAGCAACAACAGCAGCAGCAACATGGTTGTTGTTTGCCCCCACAGTGAGTCTCTTGTTACATCTCCCTCTGCTAGTTACTGCTGTCTCCTGTACTTGTTGATGTCTTCCTTCTGCTGTACTTGTTGATGTCTTCCTTCTGCTGTACTTGTTGATGTCTTCCTTCTGCTGTACTTGTTGATGTCTTCCTTCTGCTGTACTTGTTGATATCTTCCTTCTGCTGTACTTGTTGATATCTTCCTTCTGCTGTACTTGTTGATGTCTTCCTTCTGCTGTACTTGTTGATGTCTTCCTTCTGCTGTACTTGTTGATGTCTTCCTTCTGCTGTACTTGTTGATGTCTTCCTTCTGCTGTACTTGTTGATATCTTCCTTCTGCTGTACTTGTTGATGTCTTCCTTCTGCTGTACTTGTTGATATCTTCCTCTTGCTGTACTTGTTGATGTCTTCCTTCTGCTGTACTTGTTGATGTCTTCCTTCTGCTGTACTTGTTGATATCTTCCTTCTGCTGTACTTGTTGATGTCTTCCTTCTGCTGTACTTGTTGATATCTTCCTCTTGCTGTACTTGTTGATGTCTTCCTTCTGCTGTACTTGTTGATGTCTTCCTTCTGCTGTACTTGTTGATATCTTCCTCTTGCTGTACTTGTTGATGTTTTCCTTCTCCTGTACTTGTTGATATCTTCTTCTTGCTGTACTTGTTGATGTCTTCCTTCTGCTGTACTTGTTGATGTCTTCCTTCTGCTGTACTTGTTGATATCTTCTTCTTGCTGTACTTGTTGATGTCTTCCTTCTGCTGTACTTGTTGATGTCTTCCTTCTGCTGTACTTGTTGATGTCTTCCTTCTGCTGTACTTGTTGATGTCTTCCTTCTGCTGTACTTGTTGATGTCTTCCTTCTGCTGTACTTGTTGATGTCTTCCTTCTGCTGTACTTGTTGATGTCTTCCTTCTGCTTGTTGATGTCTGTACTTGTTGATGTCTTCCTTCTGCTGTACTTGTTGATGTCTTCCTCTTGTTGTACTTGTTGATGTCTTCCTCTTGCTGTACTTGTTGATGTCTTCCTTCTGCTGTACTTGTTGATGTCTTCCTTCTGCTGTACTTGTTGATGTCTTCCTTCTGCTGTACTTGTTGATGTCTTCCTCTTGTTGTACTTGTTGATGTCTTCCTCTTGCTGTACTTGTTGATGTATTCCTTCTGCTGTACTTGTTGATGTCTTCCTCTTGTTGTACTTGTTGATGTCTTCCTCTTGCTGTACTTGTTGATGTCTTCCTTCTGCTGTACTTGTTGATGTCTTCCTTCTGCTGTACTTGTTGATATCTTCCTTCTGCTGTACTTGTTGATGTCTTCCTTCTGCTGTACTTGTTGATATCTTCCTCTTGTTGTACTTGTTGATGTCTTCCTCTTGCTGTACTTGTTGATGTCTTCCTTCTGCTGTACTTGTTGATGTCTTCCTCTTGCTTTACTTGTTGATGTCTTCCTTTTGCTGTACTTGTTGATATCTTCCTCTTGCTGTACTTGCTGATGTCTTCCTTCTGCTGTACTTGTTGATATCTTCCTCTTGCTGTACTTGTTGATGTCTTCCTTCTGCTGTACTTGTTGATGTCTTCCTCTTGCTGTACTTGTTCTGCTGTACTTGTTGATGTCTTCCTGTACTTGCTGTACTTGTTGATGTCTTCCTTCTGCTGTACTTCTTCCTTCTGCTGTACTTGTTGATATCTTCTTCTTGCTGTACTTGTTGATGTCTTCCTTCTGCTGTACTTGTTGATATCTTCTTGTTGATATCTCTTGTTGATGTTTTCCTTCTCCTGTACTTGTTGATATCTTCTTCTTGCTGTACTTGTTGATATCTTCCTTCTGCTGTACTTGTTGATGTCTTCCTTCTGCTGTACTTGTTGATATCTTCCTTCTGCTGTACTTCTTGCTGCTGTACTTGTTGATGTCTTCCTTCTGCTGTACTTGTTGATATCTTCCTTTTGTTGTACTTGTTGATGTCTTCCTCTTGCTGTACTTGTTGATTCTGTACTTCTTCCTTCTGCTGTACTTGTTGATGTCTTCCTTCTGCTGTACTTGTTGATTCCTTCTGCTTCTTCCTTCTGCTGTACTTGTTGATGTCTTCCTTCTGCTGTACTTGTTGATATCTTCCTCTTGTTGTACTTGTTGATGTCTTCCTCTTGCTGTACTTGTTGATATCTTCCTTCTGCTGTACTTGTTGACTTGTTGATGTCTTCCTTCTGCTGTACTTGTTGATGTCTTCCTTCTGCTGTACTTGTTGATGTCTTCCTTCTGTTGATGTCTTCCTTCTGCTGTACTTGTTGTTGTCTTCCTTCTGCTGTACTTGTTGTTGTCTTCCTTCTGCTGTACTTGTTGATGTCTTCCTTCTGGTGTACTTGTTGTTGTCTTCCTTCTGCTGTACTTGTTGTTGTCTTCCTTCTGGTGTACTTGATGTCTTCCTTCTGGTGTACTTGTTGATGTCTTCCTTCTGCTGTACTTGTTGATGTCTTCCTTCTGCTGTACGTCTTGATGTCTTCCTTCTGCTGTACTTGTTGATGTCTTCCTTTTGCTGCACGTCTTGATGTCTTCCTTCTGCTGTACTTGTTGATGTCTTCCTTCTGCTGTACTTGTTGATGTCTTCCTTCTGCTGTACTTGTTGATATCTTCCTTCTGCTGTACTTGTTGATGTCTTCCTTCTGCTGTACTTGTTGATATCTTCCTCTTGTTGTACTTGTTGATGTCTTCCTCTTGCTGTACTTGTTGATGTCTTCCTTCTGCTGTACTTGTTGATATCTTGTTCTTGCTGTACTTGTTGATGTTTTCCTTCTCCTGTACTTGTTGATGTCTTCCTTCTGCTGTACTTGTTGATGTCTTCCTTCTGCTGTACTTGTTGATGTCTTCCTTCTGCTGTACTTGTTGATGTCTTCCTTCTGGTGTACTTGTTGTTGTCTTCCTTCTGCTGTACTTGTTGTTGTCTTCCTTCTGCTGTACTTGTTGATGTCTTCCTTCTGGTGTACTTGTTGTTGTCTTCCTTCTGGTGTACTTGTTGATGTCTTCCTTCTGCTGTACTTGTTGATGTCTTCCTTCTGCTGTACGTCTTGATGTCTTCCTTCTGCTGTACTTGTTGATGTCTTCCTTTTGCTGCACGTCTTGATGTCTTCCTTCTGCTGTACTTGTTGATGTCTTCCTTCTGCTGTACTTGTTGATGTCTTCCTTCTGCTGTACTTGTTGATATCTTCCTTCTGCTGTGCTTGTTGATGTCTTCCTTCTGTTGTACGTGTTGATGTCTTCCTTCTGCTGTACTTGTTGATGTCTTCCTTCTGTTGTACTTGTTGATGTCTTCCTTCTGCTGTACTTGTTGATGTCTTCCTTCTGCTGTACTTGTTGATGTCTTCCTTCTGTTGTACTTGTTGATGTCTTCCTTCTGCTGTACTTGTTGATGTCTTCCTTCTGCTGTACTTGTTGATATCTTCCTTCTGCTGTACTTGTTGATGTCTTCCTTCTGTTGTACGTGTTGATGTCTTCCTTCTGCTGTACTTGTTGATGTCTTCCTTCTGTTGTACTTGTTGATGTCTTCCTTCTGCTGTACTTGTTGATGTCTTCCTTCTGGTGTACTTGATGTCTTCCTTCTGCTGTACTTGTTGTTGTCTTCCTTCTGGTGTACTTGATGTCTTCCTTCTGGTGTACTTGTTGTTGTCTTCCTTCTGTTGTACGTGTTGATGTCTTCCTTCTGCTGTACTTGTTGATGTCTTCCTTCTGCTGTACTTGTTGATGTCTTCCTTCTGTTGTACTTGGTGATGTCTTCCTTCTGTTGTCCTTGCTGATACCCTCCTCCTGCTGTACGTGTTGATGTCTTCCTACTGCTCTACTTGCTGATGTCTTCCTTCTGTGCTTGTTGTTTCTGATGTCTCCTGTTATTCTGGTTGTCCTTGATACCTCTCTCCTCTGCTTGTTATCTCCTGCTTTGTCATCCTTGTTGCTTCCTCCCTCCTCCTTGTTATCCTTATTTATGCTTCAGCTTGTTGGTGTCCTTGTCATTGATCCTCTAGTCGACTTGTTGCAATTCTCTCGCTAAGAACTTTGTATGTTGGTTTGTGAGATCAGTGTTGTGTGTGAAGGTCTGGGGGCAGTGACCAGTGTTGCGTGTGGAGTGTCTAAACATAATACTAGATAAGTAAACACAATACCAGATACCTGAACACAATACCAGATACCTGAACACAATACCAGATACCTGAACACAATACCAGATACGTAAACACATTACCAGATACCTGAACACAGTACCAGATACGTAAACACATTACCAGATACCTGAACACAGTACCAGATACGTAAACACATTACCAGATACCTGAACACAGTACCAGATACGTAAACACATTACCAGATACATGAACACAATACCAGATATGTAAACACAATACCAATTACCTGAACACAATACAAGATATGTAAACAATACTAGATACCTCAAGAAACACATAAGAGAGTTGTTGCCTTAACATGGTTGCTTAATGTGCTCAGCTGTTGTCTTCCATGTACCATCCTGTCTTGTTAGGTTTTATACAGTATGACAACTGGTGTTGTACACAGCATGACAACTGGTGTTGTACATAGTATGACAACTAGTGTTGTACACAATATGACAACTGGTGTTGTACACAGTATGACAACTAGTGTTGTACACAGTATGACAACTGGTGTTGTACACAGTATGACAACTAGTGTTGTACACAGTATGACAACTGGTGTTGTACACAGTATGACAACTGGTGTTGTACACAGTATGACAACTGGTGTTGTACACAGTATGACAACTAGTGTTGTACACAGTATGACAACTGGTGTTGTACACAGTATGACAACTGGTGCTGTACACAGTATGACAACTGGTGTTGTACACAGTATGACAACTGGTGTTGTACACAGTATGACAACTGGTGTTGTACACAGTATGACAACTGGTGTTGTACACAGTATGACAACTAGTGTTGTACACAGTATGACAACTAGTGTTGTACACAGTATGACAACTAGTGTTGTACACAGTATGACAACTGGTGTTGTACACAGTATGACAACTGGTGTTGTACACAATATGACAACTAGTGTTGTACACAGTATGACAAATGGTGTTGTACATAGTATGACAACTAGTGTTGTACACAGTATGACAACTGGTGTTGTACACAGTATGACAACTGGTGTTGTACATAGTATGACAACTAGTGTTGTACACAGTATGACAACTGGTGTTGTAAATAGTATGACAACTGGTGTTGTACACAGTATGACAACTGGTGTTGTACACAGTATGACAACTGGTGTTGTACACAATATGACAACTGGTGTTGTACATAGTATGACAACTGGTGTTGTACACAGTATGACAACTGGTGTTGTACACAGCATGACAACTGGTGTTGTACACAGTATGACAACTGGTGTTGTACACAGTATGACAACTAGTGTTGTACACAGTATGACAACTGGTGTTGTACACAGTATGACAACTGGTGCTGTACACAGTGTACACAGTATGACAACTGGTGCTGTACACAGTATGACAACTGGTGTTGTACACAGTATGACAACTGGTGTTGTACACAGTATGACAACTAGTGTTGTACACAGTATGACAACTGGTGTTGTACACAGTATGACAACTGGTGTTGTACACAGTATGACAACTGGTGTTGTACACAGTATGACAACTGGTGTTGTACACAGTATGACAACTAGTGTTGTACACAGTATGACAACTAGTGTTGTACACAGTATGACAACTAGTGTTGTACACAGTATGACAACTGGTGTTGTACACAGTATGACAACTGGTGTTGTACACAATATGACAACTAGTGTTGTACACAGTATGACAAATGGTGTTGTACATAGTATGACAACTAGTGTTGTACACAGTATGACAACTGGTGTTGTACACAGTATGACAAGTGGTGTTGTACACAGTATGACAACTGGTGTTGTACATAGTATGACAACTGGTGTTGTACACAGTATGACAACTGGTGTTGTACACAGTATGACAACTGGTGTTGTACATAGTATGACAACTGGTGTTGTACACAGTATGACAACTGGTGTTGTACATAGTATGACAACTGGTGTTGTACACAGTATGACAATTAGTGTTGTACACAGTATGACAACTGGTGTTGTACATAGTATGACAACTGGTGTTGTACATAGTATGACAACTAGTGTTGTGCACAGTATGACAATTAGTGTTGTACACAGTATGACAACTGGTGTTGTACACAGTATGACAACTAGTGTTGTACACAGTATGACAACTAGTGTTGTACACAGTATGACAACTAGTGTTGTACACAGTATGACAACTAGTGTTGTACACAGTATGACAACTAGTGTTGTACACAGTATGACAACTAGTGTTGTACACAGTATGACAACTGGTGTTGTACACAGTATGACAACAGGTGTTGTACACAGTATGACAACTGGTGTTGTACACAGTATGACAACTGGTGTTGTACACAGTATGACAACTGGTGTTGTACACAGTATGACAACTGGTGTTGTACACAGTATGGCAACTGGTGTTGTACACAGTATGACAACTGGTGTACACAGTATGACAACTGGTGTTGTACACAGTATGGCAACTGGTGTTGTACACAGTATGGCAACTGGTGTTGTACACAGTATGGCAACTGGTGTTGTACACAGTATGGCAACTGGTGTTCTACACAGTTTTATATAAAACCTAAATGATGCAATTGCATTTGTACTGATATTGTGGGTGAGCAGTAACAGCCTGGTTGATCCGGCCTTGATGCAGCAGGAGGCCTGGTCTGGGACCTGCAAGACTACCACTACACTCAGTTCTACTACCTGGAGTTTACCTGGAGAGGGTTCCGGGGGTCAACGCCCCCGCGGCCCGGTCTGAGACCAGGCCTCATGGTGGATTAGGGTCTGATCAACCAGACTGTTACTGCTGGCCGCACGCAAGCTGACGTACGAACCACAGCCCGGTTGATCAGGTACTGACTTTAGGTGCCTGTCCAATGCCTTCTTGAAGACAGAGGTCTATTGGTAATCCCCCTTATGTATGCTGGGAGGCAATTGAACAGTCTTGGGCCCTTGACACTTATTGTGTTGTCTCTCAGTGTACTCGTGGCGCCCCTGCTTTTCATGGGGGAATGTTGCATCTCCTGCCGAGTCTTTTGCTTTCATATGGAGTGATTTTCGTGTGCAGGTTTGGTACCAATCCCTCCAGGACCTTCCAAGTGTATATTATCATGTATCTCTCTCGCCTGCATTCGAGAGAATACATATAGTTTAATATGTTTATTATGCACCCCATACCCATCCTGTGGGCGGTAGTCAAAAGATTACAGAGGTACATAATGGGTCCAGGGACTGGGCCCCCAAAGTTTTGATAGCTGAACTAGGTACAAAGGTAATGACCTCACAAGTTACAAAGGTAATGAATACTGTAAGAATGGTTACTTACGTTTATACATGGCTACAATCATGAACAAATTATAGAGTAATGAGCAATTCACACTTCCACACCCGGTCACAACTGTAATGTGTTATTGGTGCAAATATTGATTGTTGAGTCACACACACACACACACACACACACACACACACACACACACACACACACACACACACACACACACACACACACTACAATGGATCAGGGAATACTTGTCAGGAAGACAGCAGCGAGTCATGGTACGTGGTGAGGTGTCAGAGTGGGCACCTGTGACCAGCGGGGTCCCACAGGGGTCAGTCCTAGGACCAGTGCTGTTTCTGGTATTTGTGAACGACATGACGGAAGGAATAGACTCTGAGGTGTCCCTGTTTGCAGATGACGTGAAGTTGATGAGAAGAATTCACTCGATCGAAGACCAGGCAGAACTACAAAGGGATCTGGACAGGCTGCAGACTTGGTCCAGCAATTGGCTCCTGGAGTTCAATCCCACCAAGTGCAAAGTCTTGAAGATTGGGGAAGGGCAAAGAAGACCGCAGACGGAGTACAGTCTAGGGGGCCAGAGACTACAAACCTTACTCAAGGAAAAAGATCTTGGGGTGAGTATAACACCAGGCACATCTGAAGCGCACATCAACCAAATAACGGCTGCAGCATATGGGCGCCTAGCAAACCTCAGAACAGCATTCCGACATCTTAATAAGGAATCGTTCAGGACCCTGTACACCGTGTACGTTAGGCCCATATTGGAGTATGCGGCACCAGTTTGGAACCCACACCTAGCCAAGCACGTAAAGAAACTAGAGAAAGTGCAAAGGTTTGCAACAAGACTAGTCCCAGAGCTAAGAGGTATGTCCTACGAGGAGAGGTTAAGGGAAATCAACCTGACGACACTGGAGGACAGGAGAGATAGGGGGGGGAAATGATAACGACATACAAAATACTGAGAGGAATTGACAAGGTGGACAAAGACAGGATGTTCCAGAGATTGGACACAGTAACAAGGGGACACAGTTGGAAGTTGAAGACACAGATGAATCACAGGGATGTTAGGAAGTATTTCTTCAGCCACAGAGTAGTCATGAATTGGAATAGTTTGGGAAGCGAAGTAATGGAGGCAGGATCCATACATAGCTTTAAGCAGAGGTATGATAAAGCTCACGGTACAGGGAGAGTGACCTAGTAGCGACAAGTGAAGAGGCAGGGCCAGGAGCTTGGACTCGACCCCTGCAACCTCAACTAGGTGAGTACAACTAGGTGAGTACACACACAAACTCATACACAAAGACACACACACACACACACATACAGATCAAGGACCTTCAACCGTTCCCAGTAGTCTAGGTGCCTTATCGCACTTATGTGTGGCGTGAAAGTTCTTTGTACACTCTCCAGGTCTGCAGTGTCGCCAGCCTTGAAGGGGACCGTTAGTGTACAGCAGTATTCCAGCCTAGAGAGCACGAGCGATTTGAAGAGAATCATCATGGGCTTGGCGTCCATAATTTTAAAAGGTTCTCATTATCCATCCTATCATTTTCCTAGCGGATGAGGTAGATACATTGTTGTGGTCTTTGAAGGCGAGATTCTCTGACATTATCACTCCCAGGTCCTTCACATTACTTTTCCGCTCTAATGTATAGTTAGAATTTGTGATATACCCTGACACATTTCTAAGTTCTATAAGTTTTACATATCTGAGTAGTTGAAATTTCTCCTCGTTGAACTTCATATTGTTTTGAGTGACCCATTCGAAGATTTGGTCGATGTCCGCTTGGAGTCTCACAGTGTCTTCGTTGGAGGTCACTGCCATGGTGATCCGGGTGTCATCCGCTAAGGAAGACACAGAGCTATGGCTTATATCTCTGTCTATGTTAGAAATGAGGATGAGGAATAGAATGGGAGTGAGTACTGTGCCTTGTGGAACAGAGCTTTTTACCATGGCTGCCTCAGACTTTACTCTGTTTACTATTACTCTTTGTGTTCTGTGTCAGGAAGTAGTAGATCCATCAGTACTACTACACTCTCAGTACTACTACACTCTCAGTACCACTACACTCTCAGTACTACTACACTCTCAGTACTACTACACTCTCAGTACCACTACACTCTCAGTACTACTACACTCTCAGTACTACTACACTCTCAGTACCACTACACTCTCAGTACTACTACACTCTCAGTACTACACTCTCAGTATTACTACACTCTCAGAACTACTACACTCTCAGTACCACTAGTACTACTACTCAGTACTACTACACTCTCAGTACTACTACACTCTCAGTACTACTACACTCTCAGTAAAACTTCACTCTCAGTACTACTACACTCTCAGTACCACTACACTCTCAGTACCACTACACTCTCAGTAAAACTTCACTCTCAGTTCCACTACACTCTCAGTACCACTACACTCTCAGTACTACTACACTCTCAGTACTACTACACTCTCAGTACTACTACACTCAGTACCACTACACTCTCAGTACTACTACACTCAGTACCACTACACTCTCAGTACTACTACACTCTCAGTACCACTACACTCTCAGTACCACTACACTCTCAGTACCACTACACTCAGTACCACTACACTCTCAGTACCACTACACTCAGTACCACTACACTCTCAGTACCACTACACTCAGTACCACTACACTCAGTACTACTACACTCTCAGTACTACTACACTCTCAGTACTACTACACTCTCAGTACCACTACACTCTCAGTACCACTACACTCTCAGTACCACTACACTCTCAGTACCACTACACTCTCAGTACCACTACACTCTCAGTACCACTACACTCTCAGTACCACTACACTCTCAGTACCACTACACTCTCAGTGCCACTACACTCTCAGTACCACTACACTCTCAGTACCACTACACTCTCATTACCACTACACTCTCATTACTACTACACTCTCAGTACTACTACACTCTCAGTACCACTACACTCTCAGTACTACTACACTCTCAGTACCACTACACTCTCAGTACTACTACACTCTCAGTACCACTACACTCTCAGTACCACTACACTCTCAGTACCACTACACTCTCAGTACTACTACACTCTCAGTACTACTACACTCTCAGTACCACTACACTCTCAGTACCACTACACTCTCAGTACCACTACACTCTCAGTACCACTACACTCTCAGTACCACTACACTCTCAGTACTACTACACTCTCAGTACCACTACACTCTCAGTACTACTACACTCTCAGTACTACTACACTCTCAGTACTACTACACTCTCAGTACTACTACACTCTCAGTACCACTACACTCTCAGTACTACTACACTCTCAGTACTACTACACTCTCAGTACCACTACACTCTCAGTACTACTACACTCTCAGTACTACTACACTCTCACACTCAGTACACTCACCCACCTCAGTACCTACTACACCTCAGCATACTACACCTCAGTACTCACTCCACACCTCAGCACTACTACCACCTCAGCACCACACCCCACCCCTCTCCAGACCACTCACACCTCAGCACACCACATACACCAGTAGCTACACCACACCTCAGTACACTCACACCTCAGTACTACTACACCTCAGTACCACTCACACCTCAGCACCTACTCACACCTCAGCACTACCACACCTCAGTACTGCACACACCTCAGCACTACTCACACTCACAGTACCACTACACCTCAGTACCACCACACTCCTCAGTACTCTCTCACACTCAGTACAATACACCCCTCTACACTACTACACCTCAGCACCACCACACCTCCGCACCACTACACACCTCAGTACTACCACACTCTCAGTACCACTCACAGTACTACAGCACCAGTACACACTCAGTACACTACACTCAGCACTACTACACCTCTAGCACCACACACCTCTCAGTGCTTACTGCTCTCAGCACTACTCACTTCTCAGCACTCACTACACTCAGTGCACCACCTGCACTCTCTAGTACTACTCACTCTCAGCAGCCTACCACACCTCTCCCAGTACCACTACACCTCAGTACTACTCACACCTCAGCCCCACTACTACACTCAGCATTACTCACACCTCAGCACTACTACACTCAGCACCACTACACTCAGCACTATCACACACTCCCAGTACTACCACACTCTCAGTACCTACTACACCTCAGTACTACTACACCAGCACTACTACTACACTCCAGTGCCACCACACTCAGCACCACTACACCTCAGCACTACTACACCTCAGTACTACTACACTCAGTAGCTACCTCCACACCTCAGTACTACTCACACTCTCAGTACCACTCACACTCAGTACCTACTCACACCTCAGCACTACCACACCTCAGTACCACTCACACTCAGCACTACTACACCTCTCCAGCACCATCTCACACCCAGTACTTATACTCCACACTTCAGTACCTACTCACACCTCAGTACTACCACACCTCAGCACCTTACCACACTCAGCACCACCACACCTCAGCACTCACTACACTAGCACCACCTACACTCTCAGCACTACACACTCAGCACCACCTACACTCAGTACTACCTACACCTCAGTACTACTACACCTCAGCACTACACACTCAGTACTACACACCTCAGTACACTACACCTCAGTACCACTACACTCTCAGCACTACTACACCTCAGTACCACTCACACCTCAGCACTACTGCACACCTCAGTACTCACTCACACTCAGCACCACTACACCTCAGCACCTACTCACACCTCAGCACCACTACACCTCAGCATACCACACCTCAGTACCTACTCACACTCAGCACCACCACTACACCTCAGCAATTATGCTACTCTCAGCACTACTACACCTCAGCACTACTCACACCTCAGCACCTTACTACACCTCAGCACCACCTACACTCCAGTTACCTACCTACACCTCAGTACTACTACACTCTCTGTACCACTACACCTCAGTACTACTACACCTCATCAATTTACTACACCTCTCAGCACCTACCTCACACCTCAGTACTACTCACACTCCTCAGCACTACCACTACTCCTCAGTACTACTCACACCTCAGTACCACACCTCAGTACTACCTAGCACCTCACTGCACCACCACACCCTCACTCACTACACTCAGTACCACCACACCTCAGTACCACTACACCTCAGCACCTACTACACTCAGTCCAGTACTACTACACTCAGCACACACACCTCAGTACCACTACACTCAGTACTACTACACCTCAGCACTACTCACACCACTCAGTACTCACCTACACCTCAGCACCACCTACACTCAGCACTACTACACCAGTACACCCACACCTGACCTGCACCACACCTCAGTACTCACTACACCTCAGCACCACTCACACCTCAGTACCACTACACTCCTCAGTACCACTACACTCTAGTACTACTACACCTCAGCACCACTACACTCAGTACCACCTCACACTCAGTACCACTACACCTCAGTACTACTCATGGAATCCTCAGTAACTATACCACACTCAGCACCTACTCACACCTCAGCACTACTCACACGCTCAGCACCTCACTACACCTCAGCACCTACTCACACTCCTGGTACTACCTACACCTCAGTACTGTAGCACACTCCCAGCACTACTCACCCTCGCACTACACTACACCTCAGCACCAATCACACCTCAGCACCACTCCACACCTCAGCACCTAGTCACACCTCAGCACCACCACACCCAGTACCACTCACACCCTCAGCACTACCACACTCTCAGTACCACCACACCTCAGCCACTCACCTACACCTCCTCAGTACTACTACACCTCAGCACCTACAGCACACCTCAGTACTACTACACTCAGTACCACTACACACTCAGTACCACTCACACTCTCAGTACCTACCACACCTCAGCACTACCACACTCTCACGCACTCACACACCCAGCACACTACACTCAGCACCACTACACACCTCAGCCACTACTCACACTCTCAGCACTACTACACCTCAGCACTACTACACTCAGTACCACACACCTCAGCACTACACACTCAGCACCACACTACACCTCTCAGCACTACTACACCTCAGTACCACTCACACCTCAGTACACTACACACACTCTCAGCACCACTCACACTCAGTATCCACTCACACCTCAGTACTACTACACTCAGTACCACTCACCACTCAGTACCACTACACTCAGCACACTACACACTCCAGTACACACTACACTCTCAGTACTACTACACCTCAGCACCACCTACACCTCAGCACCACTACACTCAGCACCACTACACCTCAGCACCTACTACACCTCAGTACTACTACACCTCCAGTACCACCTACACTCAGCACCTACACCTCAGCCACCACTACACCCTCAGCACACTACACCTCCAGTACTCCACTACACCTCAGCAATTACTACACTCTCAGTACCACTCACACTCTGCACCACTACACCTCAGCACTACTCACACTCAGTACCACTCACACCTCAGCACTACTACACTCAGCACCACCACACCACAGTACCACTACACCTCACACACTACACTCTCAGCACCACCACACCTCAGCACCACCACACACCACTCACACCAGTACTACCACATCTCAGTCACCACTCACACTCAGCACTACACACCTCAGCACTACTCACACCTCAGTACCTACCACACCTCACACTACCACACTCTCAGCAAACTCACACCCCAGTACACTACCACCTCAGCATTCATACTCACACTCAGCACCACCTACACCTCAGTACTACACACCTCAGTACACTACACTCTCAGTACCACTACACCTCCGCTTACCACACCTCAGTACTACTACACCTCAGTACACAACACCTCAGTATTAATTAACACCTCAGTACCACCACACCTCAGTACCATTACACTCTCAGGCACTACTACACCTGCAATTACTCACACCTAGTACACTCACCCCCTCATACTACCACACCTTCAGTACCACTACACTACCTCAGTACTACCATACACTCCAGAATTCACCCACCTCCCCAGTACCAATTACACCTCAGCACTACCACACCTCTCAGTACTACCTACACCCCTCAGCACTACTCATACCTCAGCACCACCACACACTCCAGCAAACACTCCTCAGTACCACCACACCTCAGCACTACTCCACCCCCCAGCACTACACCTTCAGCACACTACCCCAGCACACTACACCTCCACACTAATACACCCCACCTCCCAGCACCACCATACCTCAGCTTACACCTCACCACCCCAGTACCTCACACCTCAGCACTACACACCTCAGTACTACTACTCTCAGTACCACCACCTCAGACCACTACACCTCAGTGCACTACTACACCTCAGCACTACTACACCTCAGCAAACTACCACTCAGCACCACTACACCTCAGCACTACTATACCTCAGCACCACTCACTCACACCCCAGTACTACTACACCTCAGTACCACTCACCTCCAGTACTACCCTACACTCTCAGCACCATCACACCCTCAGCACTACTACACTCAGCAACTCACACTCTAGCACCACCACACCTCCCCAGCACCACTACACCTCAGTACCACTCACCTCATACCACCTCAGTACACCTCAGTACTACTACACCTCACCGCACCACCACACCTCAGTACTACACCTCACACATTACACTCCTCAGTACTACCACACCTCAGTACCCCACCACACCTCAGCACCTTACCACACCTCAGCACCACTACACCTCAGTACCACTCACCCTCAGACTACTTACACCTCCAGCATAATTACACCTGGCAGTACTACACCTCAGTTACCACCACACCTCAGCACCACCCCCCCATACCTACACACCTACACCACACCTCAGTACTACTACACCTCCCAGTACTCCAGCATTACACCTCGTGGGCATTACTACTCCCCCAGCACCACCACACCCCTCAGCACTACCACACCTCAGACCACTCACAACCTCAGTACCACTACACCTCCTTAGTACCACCTCCACACCTCAGTACCTACCTACACTCAGTACCACTCACCAGCACCTACCACACTCTGTAGAACCACTACACCTCAGTACCACCTACCACCTAGCACCACTGTATACACAGTACCTACCACTCTACACCTCCCAGTACCACCACACCTCATACCACACCTCCCAGCACCATACACCTCAGTACCACCACACCTCTCAGTACCACTACACCTCAGTACCACTCACCACTCCGTACTACTACCACCACTCTCAGTACCACCACACCTCAGCACCACTCACACTCAGTACCACCCCTCACACCTCAGTACCACACTCCTCAGTGCACTACACCTCAGTACCACTCACACACTCAGCTACTCACCTCAGTACTACTCCACCCCTCAGTGCTACTATACACTACTGTATTACTACACCTCAGCACCTACTGCACTCAGAATTACCTACACCTCAGTACTACCACACCTCTGTGTACTACCCACCTCAGTGGCCACCACACCTCAGTACAGTTCCACACCTCAGTAACTTACCTCCACCTCAGTGCTACCACACCTCACCACTACACCTTCAGCAATACCTACACCCTCAGAACACTACACCTCAGTACCTTACCTACACTCAGTACTACTACTCCTCAGCACTACTACACCAGTACCACCTCACACTCAGCACCACTCACACTCAGTACACCACCTCACCTACACCCCTGAAGTACACCACTACACTCAGACCACCACACCTCACCACTACACAGTCAGCAACTACACCTCCACATTCTCCTCAGTACCACTACACCAGTCACCACACCTCAGCCACTACCACTCTAGTACACCTACACCTCAGTACACTACACTCTGAGTACCACTCACACCTCTCAGCACCACCACTACCACCTACACTGGTACCACCACTACAGTTTACCACTACTCCCAGCAACACCACACCTCTCAGTACCACCTCACACTCACCACCACACCTCAGTACTCCACACCTGTGCACCACTACTCTCACTACCTCAGTACCACTACACCTCGTACTACTACACCTCCTCAAGTACCACTCACACCTCAGTACCTACTTACCACTCAGCACCTACCAGCAATTACTACACCTCAGTACCACCACACTCTCAGTACCACCTACACCCTCAATACCACTACACCTCGCGTCAGTACCACTACACTCTCAGCAATACACAACCTCACACCACTACAGTACTACCACACAGTACACTACACTTCTCACTCAACTCCAGTACCACAACCTACACTGTAACACTACACCCCCAAGTCACTGACCTACCACTCACACATCCTACAACCTTCACTACTTAACCTTCAGTAGCACTCCACCTCACCTGTAGTACCTACTCACACTCAGCACCACTACACCTCAGTACCTACCTCACCTCCAGCACTACACCTCAGTTACCTCATTACCACCTCATCTTACTCACCCCCCCAGACTACCCACCTCCGGACCAATACACCTCAGACCACACACCTCAGTACTACACCTCAGTACCACTACACTCCTCAGTACACTACACCCCAGTACTACCACACCTCAGCACCACTCACACTCCCAGCCAACCACCACCACCCAGTACTACCACACCTTGGACCACCACACTTCCAGCCACCACTACACCCCACCCTACCTACACCTTCAGTCTACTACACCTTCAGACCACTACACCTTCAGTACTACTACACTCTCAGTACTAACACCCCAGTACCACTAAACCTCAGCAATTACCACCCCCAGTACCACTACACCTAGTACCAATAAACCTCAGTACCACTACACTCCAGTACCACTACACTCAGAACCACTAACACCTCAGATTACCACACCCCAGTACCACCACACCTCAGCACCACTACCCTCAGGCACCAATTACACCTCAGTACTACTACACCAGACTACTACACCTTCAGTACCACTACACCTCAGTACTTCACCACCCTTCAGTCCTTCACTCATTAGACCACTACACCTCAGTCCACCACACTCTCAGTACCACCACACTCAGCACTCCACACCTCAGTACTACCACACTCCTCAGAACCACCACACTCTCAGCAATTACTTACACCTCCTGATTACCACCTCAGTACCACTACCCCCAGCCATTACACCTCGACCACTACACCTCAGAATTACCACACCTCCAGACCACCACACCCTCTCAGCACCCACACCTCAGTACTACCACACCTCCGTAAACTACACTCAGTACCCACTACACCTCAGCCACTACCACCTTCAACCTTACCACCCCTGGTATTACTACACCTTAGAAACCACCCTCCCAGCACCACCACACCTCAGTACCACTACACCTCAGTACCACCACACTCTCAGCTACTCACACCTCAGTACTACTACACCTCAGTAATTACTCAACTCCTCAGACCACCACACCTCAGAAACCACACCTCAGTACTACTACACCTCGATTCACTCACCACCATCAGCACCACCACACCTCAGCACCACTCACCTCTCCATACTACACCACCCCACCCCTACCACACCCCAGCACTACCACCCTCAGTACTACCACCAAGTACCACCTACACTCCTCAGCAATTACTACACCTCCCAGAAACCACACCTCAGTTACTCACTGCACTCCCGCACCCCACCAACCACCTCAGCACCACCACACCTCAGCCCACTACACCTCCACCACCTACACCTCAGTACTACCCACCTCCCAGTTACCACCCCTAACTCCTTAGCAATTACCACACCTCAGACTAATACAACCTTCAGCACCACCACACCTCAAATTACTACACCTCAGTACTACTACACTCCCGAAACACACCTCAGAATACTACACTCCGACCACTACACACCCCATTACCACTCCACACACTACCACCTTCAGTACCACCACACCTCAGTACCACTGCACCAACCCAGCCACCACTCACACTCAGCACCACTCACACTCCTCTGTGCACTCACCTCAGTACCACTACATCAGTACACTCACCTCCTCAGTACCACCACACCTCCCCAGTACTCACTCAGTACTCACACCTCAGTGCACACCACCTCCTCAGCACCACCACACCTCAGCACCACTACACCCCAGTACCACACATCCTCAGTGCACCACTCTCTCTCCAGTACCACTACACTAGTACCACTACACCTCAGTACCACTACACCCAGTACTACCACTCTCCAGTACACTACACCTCAGTACCACTCACAACTCCAGTACTACACCTCCCAGTACCACTCCACACTGTACACCACCACCTCCCCAGTACACTTCCACACCTCCCAGCACCACTACACCTCAGTACCACTACACTCAGTACCACCACACCTCAGTACCACCACACCCCTGTGTACCACTACACCTCTGTACCACCACACCTCAGTGCCACTACACTCCCCGTACCCACTCACTCTCAGCCTCCACCACTCCTCAGTACCACTACACTCCCAGTACCAGTACACTTCAATACCACCACAACCTGAAGTACACTCACACCTCCCAGCACCACCTAAGCACCAGTACACCCCACACCTCTCCCAGCACCACCTCACTCCCAGTACCACCACACCTCAGTACCACTCACACCTCAGCACCACCACACCCCAGTACCACCACACCTCAGTCCCACTACACTCTCCAGTACACTACACCTCTCAGTACCACTTACACTGGCACCGCTGGCCACACCCAGTGCACCAGCCCACCAATCTCATACCATTACACTCCAGCACCTCTACACTTCAGCACACTCATCCTAGAACCCACTACACTCTGAGTGTACTTCCTCAGTACACCACACTCCAGCACCACTCACTCCAGTACCACCACTCTCCAGCACCACCACTCACAGTCCAGTACACCTCACACCTCAGCACACCTCACACCTGTGCACCACACACTCAGCACCACTACACCCAGCCCACCACACCCAGTACCACCACACCTCCAGTACCACCACACCCAGTGCCACACACCTCAGTACACTTACTCCCAGTACCACACACCTCCCATTACCACTCACTCCTCAGTACCACTACACTGCACCACTCACCTCCCAGTACCGCCACTCCCTGAGCACCACCTACACTCCCAGTACACCTCACCTCCCAGTACCACCACACCTCCAGCACACTCACACCTCAGCACCACTCACACCTCAGCACCCTACCCACACCTCAGCAACCACCTCACACCCAGCACCACCACACCTCAGCACCACCACACCCAGTACCACACACCTCAGTACCTACACCCCAGCAATTACTCACACCTTAGTACTCACTACCACCTCAGCATTACTCACACCTCAGTACACTACACCCCAGTACCTACACCTCAGCACCACTCACACCTCATTCACCTACACCTCCCAGCACCACCACACCTCCAGTAACTCCACCACACTCCTGTGCACCACCACACCCAGCACCACAACACCCAGTACCACCACACCCAGTACCACTCACTCCTCAGTAACCACTCACACCCCAGCACCACTCACACTCTGAGCACTGGCACCTCCCAGTACCATCACACCAGTACTCCACACCTCACCACACACCTCAGTATTACTACACTCAGACTACAATAACTCAGTGCTCCACTACACTCCCTCCACTACTACCACTCTCAGTACCACCACACCTCCAGCACCACCCTCACACCCTCACCACACTACACCCCAGTACCACACACCTCAGTACACACGCCTAGTACCACCACACCCAGTACCACTACACCTCAGTACACCACACCAGTACCACACACCTCAGTACCACACAACTCAGTACCACACACTCAGTACCACTACACCCAGTACCACACAACTCAGAACCACTACACTCTCAGTACTCACCACCCCTTGGGCACCACTCTTCACTCCTGTACCACTACACTCAGTACCACCACACCTCAGCACCACCACACTCCCAGTACCACTACACCCAGTACCACCACACCCAGTACCACACACTCCCCAGTACCACCACACCAGTACCACCACACTCAGCCAACCACCACTACACCTCACCACTACACCTCAGTACCACTCACACCTCAGTACTACTACACCTCCAGTACCACTCAGCCACCTCAGCCACTCTTACACTCAGTAACCGCCACACCTCAGCACCTACCACCAGTACCACCACACTCCAGTAATTACTTGCCACCTCCAGTACCACCACACCTCCAGTACCACCACACCTCCCCCAGTACCACTACACCCCCACACCACCACACCTCAGTACCACTTCACACTCCTGGCCACCACCACACCCAGTACCACCACACCTCAGTACCACTACACCCCAGCACCACCTACAACTTCAGCACCACCTACACCTCCAGTACCACTTACACCTCCAGCACCACCTACCCCACCCTTGTACCACTCCTCCCAGCAATTACTACACCCAGTACCACTCACACCTACACCACTCAGCCACCCAGTGCCACCACAACCCCAGTACCACCACACCTCAGGCACCACTCACCCAGTACTACTACACCTGTGCACCACCACACCCAGCAACCACCTCACACCTCTCTGTGTACCACCACACCCCAGTAAATACTCACACTCCAGTATTACTACACTCTCCCAGCCACCACTACAGACTCCTCAGCACCACTTACAATCTGTACCACTACACCTCAGTACCAACTACACCCTAGTACCACCTACACCTCAGTACCACCACACCCAGTACCACCCTACCACCTCAGTACCACTTTCACACCCAGTACCACCACACCTCCCAGTACCACCACACTCTACCACTACACCAGCACCTCAATACACTCCTCCAGTTCCACCTCACCTCAGTACCACTACAATTCTTGTTGCACCACTCACACACCTCAGTACCACTACACTCCCCAGTACCACCACACTTCAGTACCACTACACCCTGTACCTACACACCTTAGTACCAATTACACTCCCAGTACCAGACACCCAGGCAATTACTACACCTCAGAACCACCAACACCCAGCACCACCACTCCTGAGTACCACCACACTCCGTACCTCACCACTCCCCAGTACCACCACACTCCACCACCTACACTCCCAGCAATCCACCACACCCAGCACCACCACACCTCAGCACCACCACACTCCCAGCACCACCTCACTCCCAGTACACTACACCCAGTACCACCTCACACCTCCCAGTTACCCACTCTCTCCTCAGTACCACCACACTTCTTCAATGCCACTACACCTCAGTACCACCTCACTCCCCAGTACCACTCACTCCCAGTACCACTACAACTCGTACCACTCACCACTCAAGTACCACTACACTCAGTACCACCACACTGAGTACCATTATACTCCAGTACCTCCACTAACCACTCCTGTGCCACCACTCCGGACACTCCCAGTACCACTACACCCAGCACTCACACCTCCAGTACCACCACACCTCAGTACCAATTACACCTGTCTCACCTCACACTCAGTACTACCACCTCAGCACCACCTCACACCCAGTACCACCACACTCCTCAGTACCACCACACCTAGTACCACTACACTCCCAGCACCAACTCACAGTCCAGGTAACCAGCCACACCTTCAGTACCACTTACACCTCCAGCACCTACCACACCTTCAGTACTTACCACTCCCCAAGTACCTACCACACCTCCCCAGACTACTCCAACAATCCTGTTACCACCACACTCTCAGTACCACTACACTCTGGGCACCACCACACTCCCAGTACCACTACACCTCAGTACCAACTCACACCTCTGTGCATCCACCACACCTCTCAGTACCACTAGACCTCTCAGTACCACCACACCCTGTACCACCTACACCTCAGTACCACCTACACCTCAGTACCACCACACCCAAGCCACCACTCACACCTCTCACCACCACAACACTCCAGTACCACCACACTCCAGTACCACAACACTCCTGCATTACCACCACTCCTGTTCACTACACTCCTCAGTACCACAACACTCCAGTACCACTACACTCCAGTACCACCACACCTCAATACCACCACTTTCCCAGTACCACTACACCTCAGCAATTACTCACACCCCAGTACCACTTACACCTCAGCCACCACCAATCTCCTCCCAGGCACTACTACACCTCAGCACCAACTCCGGGACACGCCTATCTCCACTACACCCCAGCCTCTACCACACCTCGCACCACTCACACCTCAGCCACTCCACACCTCCCAGGTACCACCACCTTCCCCAGCCACTCACACACCTCAGTACTACTTACACTCCAGTATCACTACACTCTCAGTATTACCTCACCACCTCAGACTCATACCACTCCTCAGTACCTACCACTCTCCCAGCACCACTACACCTCAGTACCACTGCCACTGTAGTACTACCTCACTCTCAGTACCACTACACTCCTGTACCTACCACACCCCAGTACCACTACACCTCACAGTACCACCACCCTCCAGTACCACCACACCTCAAGTACCTGTCACCACTCTCCCAGCAATTACCACACCTCCCAGCACCACCACACTCCTCAGCCAACCCCTTAACCACCACCTCCCAGTACCACCACACCTCCCAGTACCACCACACCTCAGCACCACTCACACCTCAGTACCACCACTCCCAGTACACTACACCTCACCACCACCACACCTCAGTACCACCACACTCCTGTACCACTACACCTCCTGCCACCCCACACCTGCACCACCAATTACACCCCAGTACCACCACACTCTCAGTACCACCTCACACCCTCCATCACCACCTCCAGTACCACTACACTCCCAGCACCACTCACTCCAGTAATTACCTACACCTCCAGTACCACCACACCTCCGGTAACCACTCACACTCTCAGTAACCACTACCACCTGTTAGTACCTACTACACTCCTCAGCACCACCACACTTCCCAGCAACTACTACCACCTCCAGTACCACTACACCCCTGCACCACCTCCACACCCTGAGCACCACCACACCTCAGTACCACCACACCTCCAGCACCTACCCTCAGTACCACTACACCCAGTACCACCACAGTCCCAGGCACCACCACACTCCCTGTGCCACCACTCACACCTCAGTACCACCACCACCAGCTCCACTCCACACCTCCAGTTACCACCACCCACTTACCACCACCTCACACCTTCACCACCACTACACCCAGCAATTCCACCACCTGGTACTACCAGACCTCCCAGCCCACTCCACACCCTGTACCACTACACCTCCAGTACCACTACACCTCAGCACCACCACCCCACTTCCAGACCACCACCACCAGTGGCACCACCACACCCCAGCACCACCACACTCAGTACCCTACCACCTCAGTACCTACCACACCTCCAGTACCACCACACCCCCTCCTACCACACCTCCTCCCAGTACCACCTGCACGCTAGTACCACTCACACCCCCAGTACTACTCACACTCCCAGCCACCACCTCAGTACTCCTGTACCTACTTACCACACCTCCAGTACCACTCACTCTCCCCAGTACCACTACAACCTTCAGTACCTAACACCTCAGTACCACTACACTCCCAGTACCTCACCTACCACCTCAGTACCACTACACCTCCAGTACCACTCACACCCCAGCACCACTCACTCCTCAGTACCACCACACCTCAGTAATTACCACACCTCAGTACCTACACCTTCAGTACCACCACACCTCAGCCAACTACTACCACCCTCAGCACTACTCACACCTCCCAGTACCACTACACTCTCAGTACCTACCACACTCCCTCCAGCACCTTACCTACACTCCAGTACTACTCACACCCCCAGGCACCTACTACCACCCCTGTGCACCACTTCAGAACCACAACCCCAGTACCACCACACCTCAGCACACCACACCTCCAGTGTCAACCACACTCCCATACCACCACACCTCCAGTACCACCACACTCCTGTGCCACCTCCACCAGTACCACCACACCTCAGGTAATTACCTTCACCTCAGTACCACTACACTCCCAGTATCACTACACTTCAGTACCTACACACTCCAGTACCCACTACAACTAAGTACCACTCTCTCCCCAGTACCACCACACCCAGTACCACTCACACCTTCAGTACCACACACTCAGTTACTACTCCACCACTCTTCAGCACCTACTACACCCCAGTACTAATACACCTCAGTACCACTACACCCTCAGCACCTCCACACCTCAGCACCACCACCTCCCAGTACCACCACACCTCAGCACCACCACCAGTCCCCACCACACCCAAGCACCACCACAGTCCCAGCAATTACCACACCTCAGTACCACTACACCCCAGTACCACTACACTCAGGTACCAATTAACACCCAGTACCCCCACTGCCACCCAGTACCACCTACACCTCCTCCACCACTCACTCAGATCATCACTCACACCAGACTCACCTACACCTCCTCAGTTAACCACCTCACCTCAGCACCACTACACCTCCAGCACCACTACACCCCTGTGCACCACCACACTTCAGTACTACTCACCTTCAGTACCACCACACCTCCAGTACCACCACACTCAGGCAATTACTCACTACACCCTCACACTACCACACCTCAGCACCACTTGCACTCTCAGTACACCTTACACCTCAGTATACCACACGTCTAGTACCACCACACCTCCAGTACCACTACACCTCCCCAGTACCACTCAACCTCCCAGTACCACCTCACTCCCAGCACCACCTCACCTCCTCCTCCAGACCTCTACCACCTCCACACTACCACACACCCTGGTTGCCAGCACCTCCACACTCCTCAGCACCACCACACCTCCTGTGTACCTCTCCACACCTCAGTACCACTTACACTCAGTCCACCACTCCATGATCCTCTGTACCACTACACTTCAGTACTACTACACTCTCAGTGGCCACTACCACACCTCAGTACCTACTCTCACACCTCACACCACCACCTCCAGTACCACTTTCTCTCCCCAGCACCTCACACTCCTCAGCCACCACCAGTCCTTCCCAGTAATTACTCACACCCCCTTGCAACCCACTCACCACCCTTGTTACCACTCCCCACACCTAGTTACTACTCACCACCTCAGTACCACTACACCTCAGTACCACCACCTTCAGTACCACTACACCCCAGTACCCCACACCCATACCTCCACCATACACTCCCAGTACCCACCACACCCCAGTACCACTACACTCTCAGCATCACTGCCACCACCTGGGCACCACCTCACACTCCCAGCACCACCACACCTCAGTACCACCACACTCTCAGTAATACTACACTCCCCTGTACCACCCTCCACTCCCAGTACCTACTCCTTGGCTCTAGACCACCTCCCAGTACCACTACACTCTCAGTACCTACACACTTCCTCAAGACCTCACTACCACTCTCAGTACCACCTTCACCTCCCCAGTACCACCACACCCAGCACCACTCGTCCACACCTGCAACCACCACTCCCAGTACCACCACACCCAGTACCACCACACCCAGCACCACCTACACTCCTTCAATCCACTACACCCAGCAATTTAGACTCTTCCCAGCCACCACCTCACAATTCCCAGAACCACCAACTACACCTCAGTACCACCACACTTCCCTGTGTACCACTACACCTCCAGTACCACTATACTCTCCAGCCACTACCACCACACCTCAGCACCACCACACCTGTGCACCACCTACTCCCCAGTACCACCACACCCCAGTAATTACCAGACCTCAGTACCACCACTCTCCCAGCACCACCACACTCCCAGCAATTACCACACCCCAGCACCCCCCACACCTCCTGTACCACCTAACTCCCAGTACCACTACACTCTCAGTACCACCAAGACCTCTGTGTCACAACCTTTCCCCAGTACTCACTACCACCACTACACTCAGTACCACTACACTCTCAGTACCACTACACTCTCAGTACCACTACACTCTCAGTACCACTACACTCAGTACCACTACACTCTCAGTACCACTACACTCTCAGTACCACTACACTCAGTACCACTACACTCTCAGTACCACTACACTCTCAGTACCACTACACTCAGTACCACTACACTCAGTACCACTACACTCAGTACCACTACACTCTCAGTACCACTACACTCTCAGTAAAACTTCACTCTCAACAAGATAATCCCAACAAACAACATAGACACAACAAACAACAGACAGAAATAACAAGGACACACAAGAACAGATTATCAACAAGGGAAGAGAGAGGACAGGACGCACCAGCAGTAAGACAGCAGTGTGTGGAAGGTTATAAAACCTGAGCCAGCTAGGAGGGGGGAAGGTGAAGGAGTGTTGGAGGGAAGGTGAGGGAGTGGTGGAGGGAAGGTGAGGGAGTGGTGGAGGGAAGGTGAGGGAGTGTTGGAGGGAAGGTGAAGGAGTGTTGGAGGGAAGGTGAGGGAGTGTTGGAGGGAAGGTGAGGGAGTGTTGGAGGGAAGGTGAGGGAGTGGTGGAGGGAAGGTGAGGGAGTGTTGGAGGGAAGGTGAGGGAGTGGTGGAGGGAAGGTGAGGGAGTGGTGGAGGGAAGGTGAGGGAGTGTTGGAGGGAAGGTGAGGGAGTGTTGGAGGGAAGGTGAGGGAGTGTTGGAGGGAAGGTGAGGGAGTGTTGGAGGGAAGGTGAGGGAGTGTTGGAGGGAAGGTGAGGGAGTGGTGGAGGGAAGGTGAGGGAGTGTTGGAGGGAAGGTGAGGGAGTGGTGGAGGGAAGGTGAGGGAGTGTTGGAGGGAAGGTGAGGGAGTGGTGGAGGGAAGGTGAGGGAGTGGTGGAGGGAAGGTGAAGGAGTGTTGGAGGGAAGGTGAGGGAGTGGTGGAGGGAAGGTGAGGGAGTGGTGGAGGGAAGGTGAAGGAGTGTTGTAGGGAAGGTGAAGGAGTGTTGGAGGGAAGGTGAGGGAGTGGTGGAGGGAAGGTGAGGGAGTGGTGGAGGGAAGGTGAAGGAGTGTTGTAGGGAAGGTGAAGGAGTGTTGGAGGGAAGGTGAGGGAGTGGTGGAGGGAAGGTGAAGGAGTGTTGTAGGGAAGGTGAAGGAGTGTTGGAGGGAAGGTGAGGGAGTGGTGGAGGGAAGGTGAAGGAGTGTTGGAGGGAAGGTGAAGGAGTGTTGGAGGGAAGGTGAGGGAGTGGTGGAGGGAAGGTGAAGGAGTGTTGGAGGGAAGGTGAGGGAGTGTTGGAGGGAAGGTGAGGGAGTGTTGGAGGGAAGGTGAGGGAGTGTTGGAGGGAAGGTGAGGGAGTGTTGGAGGGAAGGTGAGGGAGTGTTGGAGGGAAGGTGAGGGAGTGTTGGAGGGAAGGTGAGGGAGTGTTGGAGGGAAGGTGAGGGAGTGGTGGAGGGAAGGTGAGGGAGTGTTGGAGGGAAGGTGAGGGAGTGGTGGAGGGAAGGTGAGGGAGTGTTGGAGGGAAGGTGAGGGAGTGGTGGAGGGAAGGTGAGGGAGTGGTGGAGGGAAGGTGAAGGAGTGTTGGAGGGAAGGTGAGGGAGTGGTGGAGGGAAGGTGAGGGAGTGGTGGAGGGAAGGTGAGGGAGTGGTGGAGGGAAGGTGAGGGAGTGGTGGAGGGAAGGTGAAGGAGTGTTGGAGGGAAGGTGAGGGAGTGGTGGAGGGAAGGTGAGGGAGTGTTGGAGGGAAGGTGAGGGAGTGTTGGAGGGAAGGTGAAGGAGTGTTGGAGGGAAGGTGAGGGAGTGGTGGAGGGAAGGTGAGGGAGTGGTGGAGGGAAGGTGAAGGAGTGTTGGAGGGAAGGTGAGGGAGTGGTGGAGGGACGGTGAGGGAGTGTTGGAGGGTAGGTGTGGGAGTGTTGGAGGGAAGGTGAAGGAGTGTTGGAGGGAAGGTGAGGGAGTGGTGGAGGGAAGGTGAGGGAGTGGTGGAGGGAAGGTGAAGGAGTGTTGGAGGGAAGGTGAGGGAGTGGTGGAGGGAAGGTGAGGGAGTGGTGGAGGGAAGGTGAGGGAGTGGTGGAGGGAAGGTGAGGGAGTGGTGGAGGGAAGGTGAAGGAGTGTTGGAGGGAAGGTGAGGGAGTGGTGGAGGGAAGGTGAGGGAGTGGTGGAGGGAAGGTGAGGGAGTGTTGGAGGGAAGGTGAGGGAGTGGTGGAGGGAAGGTGAGGGAGTGTTGGAGGGAAGGTGAGGGAGTGGTGGAGGGAAGGTGAGGGAGTGTTGGAGGGAAGGTGAGGGAGTGGTGGAGGGAAGGTGAGGGAGTGTTGGAGGGAAGGTGAGGGAGTGGTGGAGGGAAGGTGATGGAGTGTTGGAGGGAAGGTGAGGGAGTGGTGGAGGGAAGGTGAAGGAGTGTTGGAGGGAAGGTGAGGGAGTGGTGGAGGGAAGGTGAGGGAGTGGTGGAGGGAAGGTGAGGGAGTGTTGGAGGGAAGGTGAGGGAGTGGTGGAGGGAAGGTGAGGGAGTGTTGGAGGGAAGGTGAGGGAGTGGTGGAGGGAAGGTGAAGGAGTGTTGGAGGGAAGGTGAGGGAGTGGTGGAGGGAAGGTGAAGGAGTGGTGGAGGGAAGGTGAAGGAGTGTTGGAGGGAAGGTGAGGGAGTGGTGGAGGGAAGGTGAAGGAGTGTTGGAGGGAAGGTGAGGGAGTGGTGGAGGGAAGGTGAAGGAGTGTTGGAGGGAAGGTGAGGGAGTGGTGGAGGGAAGGTGAAGGAGTGGTGGAGGGAAGGTGAAGGAGTGTTGGAGGGAAGGTGAGGGAGTGTTGGAGGGAAGGTGAAGGAGTGTTGGAGGGAAGGTGAGGGAGTGGTGGAGGGAAGGTGAAGGAGTGGTGGAGGGAAGGTGAAGGAGTGTTGGAGGGAAGGTGAGGGAGTGTTGGAGGGAAGGTGAAGGAGTGTTGGAGGGAAGGTGAGGGAGTGGTGGAGGGAAGGTGAAGGAGTGGTGGAGGGAAGGTGAAGGAGTGTTGGAGGGAAGGTGAGGGAGTGGTGGAGGGAAGGTGAAGGAGTGGTGGAGGGAAGGTGAAGGAGTGTTGGAGGGAAGGTGAGGGAGTGGTGGAGGGAAGGTGAAGGAGTGTTGGAGGGAAGGTGAGGGAGTGTTGCAGGGAAGGTGAAGGAGTGTTGGAGGGAAGGTGAAGGAGTGTTGGAGGGAAGGTGAGGGAGTGTTGGAGGGAAGGTGAAGGAGTGTTGGAGGGAAGGTGAGGGAGTGTTGCAGGGAAGGTGAGGGAGTGTTGGAGGGAAGGTGAGGGAGTGTTGGAGGGAAGGTGAAGGAGTGTTGGAGGGAAGGTGAGGGAGTGGTGGAGGGAAGGTGAAGGAGTGGTGGAGGGAAGGTGAAGGAGTGTTGGAGTGTTGGAGGGAAGGTGAGGAGTGTTGGAGTGTTGCAGGGAAGGTGAGGGAGTGTTGGAGGGAAGGTGTGTGGAGGGAAGGTGAAGGGAGTGTTGGAGGGAAGGTGAGGGAGTGTTGGAGGGAAGGTGAGGGAGTGTTGGAGGGAAGGTGAGAGAGTGTTGCAGGGAAGGTGAGGGAGGTGTGTTGGAGGGAAGGTGAGGGAGTGTTGGAGGGATGGTGAGTTAGTGTTGGAGGGAAGGTGAGAGAGTGTTGCAGGGAAGGTGAGGGAGTGTTAGAGGGAAGGTGAAGGAGTGTTGCAGGGAAGGTGAGGGAGTGTTGCAGGGAAGGTGAGAGAGTGTTGTAGGGAAGGTGAGGGAGTGTTGGAGGGAAGGTGAGGGAGTGTTGCAGGGAAGGTGAAGGAGTGTTGCAGGGAAGGTGAGGGAGTGTTGGAGGGAAGGTGAGGGAGTGTTGGAGGGAAGGTGAGGGAGTGTTGCAGGGAAGGTGAGGGAGTGTTGGAGGGAAGGTGAGGGAGTGTTGGAGGGAAGGTGAGGGAGTGTTGGAGGGAAGGTGAGGGAGTGTTGCAGGGAAGGTGAGGGAGTGTTGGAGGGAAGGTGAGGGAGGGTTAGAGGGAAGGTGAAGGAGTGTTGCAGGGAAGGTGAAGGAGTGTTGCAGGGAAGGTGAGAGAGTGTTGTAGGGAAGGTGAGGGAGTGTTGTAGGGAAGGTGAGGGAGTGTTGCAGGGAAGGTGAGGGAGTGTTGGAGGGAAGGTGAGGGAGTGTTGTAGGGAAGGTGAGAGAGTGTTGCAGGGAAGGTGAGAGAGTGTTGCAGGGAAGGTGAGGGAGTGTTGGAGGGAAGGTGAGGGAGTGTTGGAGGGAAGGTGAGGGAGTGTTGCAGGGAAGGTGAGGGAGTGTTGCAGGGAAGGTGAGGGAGTGTTGGAGGGAAGGTGAAGGAGTGTTGCAGGGAAGGTGAGGGAGTGTTGCAGGGAAGGTGAGAGAGTGTTGTAGGGAAGGTGAGGGAGTGTTGTAGGGAAGGTGAGAGAGTGTTGCAGGGAAGGTGAGGGAGTGTTGGAGGGAAGGTGAGGGAGTGTTGTAGGGAAGGTGAGGGAGTGTTGCAGGGAAGGTGAGGGAGTGTTGCAGGGAAGGTGAGGGAGTGTTGGAGGGAAGGTGAGGGAGTGTTGGAGGGAAGGTGAGGGAGTGTTGCAGGGAAGGTGAGGGAGTGTTGTAGGGAAGGTGAGAGAGTGTTGCAGGGAAGGTGAGGGAGTGTTAGAGGGAAGGTGAGGGAGTGTTGGAGGGAAGGTGAGGGAGTGTTGCAGGGAAGGTGAGGGAGTGTTGTAGGGAAGGTGAGAGAGTGTTGCAGGGAAGGTGAGGGAGTGTTGGAGGGAAGGTGAGAGAGTGTTGCAGGGAAGGTGAGGGAGTGTTGGAGGGAAGGTGAGGGAGTGTTGCAGGGAAGGTGAGAGAGTGTTGCAGGGAAGGTGAGAGAGTGTTGGAGGGAAGGTGAGGGAGTGTTTGAGGGAAGGTGAGGGAGTGTTGTAGGGAAGGTGAGGGAGTGTTGCAGGGAAGGTGAGGGAGTGTTGTAGGGAAGGTGAGGGAGTGTTGCAGGGAAGGTGAGAGAGTGTTGTAGGGAAGGTGAGGGAGTGTTGGAGGGAAGGTGAGGGAGTGTTGCGGGGAAGGTGAGGGAGTGTTGCAGGGAAGGTGAGAGAGTGTTGGAGGGAAGGTGAGGAGTGTTGCAGGGAAGGTGAGGGAAGGAGTGTTGGAGGGAAGGTGAGGGAGTGTTGGAGGGAAGGTGAGGGAGTGTTGTAGGGAAGGTGAGAGGAGTGAGAGAGTGTTGCAGGGAAGGTGAGGGAGTGTTGGAGGGAAGGTGAGGGAGTGTTGGAGGGAAGGTGAGAGAGTGTTGTAGGGAAGGTGAGAGAGTGTTGCAGGGAAGGTGAGAGAGTGTTGGAGGGAAGGTGAGGGAGTGTTGGAGGGAAGGTGAGGGAGTGTTGCAGGGAAGGTGAGAGAGTGTTGTAGGGAAGGTGAGGGAGTGTTGTAGGGAAGGTGAGAGAGTGTTGCAGGGAAGGTGAGAGAGTGTTGTAGGGAAGGTGAGAGAGTGTTGCAGGGAAGGTGAGAGAGTGTTGGAGGGAAGGTGAGGGAGTGTTGGAGGGAAGGTGAGGGAGTGTTGGAGGGAAGGTGAGGGAGTGTTGCAGGGAAGGTGAGGGAGTGTTGTAGGGAAGGTGAGAGAGTGTTGCAGGGAAGGTGAGGGAGTGTTAGAGGGAAGGTGAAGGAGTGTTGTAGGGAAGGTGAGGGAGTGTTGTAGGGAAGGTGAGGGAGTGTTGGAGGGAAGGTGAGGGAGTGTTGCAGGGAAGGTGAAGGAGTGTTGCAGGGAAGGTGAGGGAGTGTTGGAGGGAAGGTGAGGGAGTGTTGCAGGGAAGGTGAGGGAGTGTTGGAGGGAAGGTGAGGGAGTGTTGGAGGGAAGGTGAGGGAGTGTTGCAGGGAAGGTGAAGGAGTGTTGCAGGGAAGGTGAAGGAGTGTTGGAGGGAAGGTGAGGGAGTGTTGGAGGGAAGGTGAAGGAGTGTTGGAGGGAAGGTGAGGGAGTGTTGGAGGGAAGGTGAGGGAGTGTTGCAGGGAAGGTGAGGGAGTGTTGGAGGGAAGGTGAGGGAGTGTTGCAGGGAAGGTGAGGGAGTGTTGGAGGGAAGGTGAGGGAGTGTTGCAGGGAAGGTGAGGGAGTGTTGGAGGGAAGGTGAGGGTGTTGTAGGGAAGGTGAGGGAGTGTTGGAGGGAAGGTGAGGGAGTGTTGTAGGGAAGGTGAGGGAGTGTTGCAGGGAAGGTGAGAGAGTGTTGGAGGGAAGGTGAGGGAGTGTTGGAGGGAAGGTGAGGGAGTGTTGGAGGGAAGGTGAGGGAGTGTTGGAGGGAAGGTGAGGGAGTGTTGGAGGGAAGGTGAGGGAGTGTTGCAGGGAAGGTGAGGGAGTGTTGCAGGGAAGGTGAGGGAGTGTTGCAGGGAAGGTGAGGGAGTGTTGCAGGGAAGGTGAGGGAGTGTTGGAGGGAAGGTGAAGGAGTGTTGCAGGGAAGGTGAGGGAGTGTTGGAGGGAAGGTGAGGGAGTGTTGGAGGGAAGGTGAGGGAGTGTTGGAGGGAAGGTGAGGGAGTGTTGGAGGGAAGGTGAGGGAGTGTTGCAGGGAAGGTGAGGGAGTGTTGCAGGGAAGGTGAGGGAGTGTTGCAGGGAAGGTGAAGGTGAGGGAAGGTGTTGGAGGGAAGGTGAGGGAGTGTTGCAGGGAAGGTGAGAGAGTGTTGCAGGGAAGGTGAGGGAGTGTTGGAGGGAAGGTGAGGGAGTGTTGGAGGGAAGGTGAGGGAGTGTTGCAGGGAAGGTGAGGGAGTGTTGCAGGGAAGGTGAGGGAGTGTTGCAGGGAAGGTGAGGGAGTGTTGGAGGGAAGGTGAGGGAGTGTTGCAGGGAAGGTGAGGGAGTGTTGGAGGGAAGGTGAGGGAGTGTTGGAGGGAAGGTGAGGGAGTGTTGGAGGGAAGGTGAGGGAGTGTTGGAGGGAAGGTGAGGGAGTGTTGCAGGGAAGGTGAGGGAGTGTTGGAGGGAAGGTGAGGGAAGGTGAGGGAGTGTTGGAGGGAAGGTGAGAGAGTGTTGCTGGGAAGGTGAGGGAGTGTTGGAGGGAAGGTGAGGGAGTGTTGCAGGGAAGGTGAGGGAGTGTTGGAGGGAAGGTGAGGGAGTGTTGGAGGGAAGGTGAGGGAGTGTTGCAGGGAAGGTGAGGGAGTGTTGCAGGGAAGGTGAGGGAGTGTTGGAGGGAAGGTGAGGGAGTGTTGCAGGGAAGGTGAGGGAGTGTTGCAGGGAAGGTGAGGGAGTGTTGGAGGGAAGGTGAGGGAGTGTTGCAGGGAAGGTGAGGGAGTGTTGCAGGGAAGGTGAGGGAGTGTTGGAGGGAAGGTGAGGGAGTGTTGCAGGTAAGGTGAGGGAGTGTTGCAGGGAAGGTGATGGAGTGTTGCAGGGAAGGTGAAGGAGTGTTGCAGGGAAGGTGAGGGAGTGTTGCAGGTGAGGGAGTGTTGCAGGGAAGGTGAGGGAGTGTTGCAGGGAAGGTGAGGGAGTGTTAGAGGGAAGGTGAGAGAGTGTTGCAGGAAAGGTGAGGGAGTGTTGCAGGGAAGGTGAGGGAGTGTTGGAGGGAAGGTGAGAGAGTGTTGCAGGAAAGGTGAGGGAGTGTTGCAGGGAAGGTGAGGGAGTGTTGCAGGGAAGGTGAGGGAGTGTTGCAGGGAAGGTGAAGGAGTGTTGCAGGGAAGGTGAAGGAGTGTTGGAGGGAAGGTGAGGGAGTGTTGGAGGGAAGGTGAGGGAGTGTTGGAGGGAAGGTGAGGGAGTGTTGCAGGGAAGGTGAAGGAGTGTTGCAGGGAAGGTGAGGGAGTGTTGGAGGGAAGGTGAGGGAGTGTTGCAGGGAAGGTGAGGGAGTGTTGCAGGGAAGGTGAAGGAGTGTTGGAGGGAAGGTGAGGGAGTGTTGGAGGGAAGGTGAGGGAGTGTTGGAGGGAAGGTGAGGGAGTGTTGGAGGGAAGGTGAGGGAGTGTTGGAGGGAAGGTGAGGGAGTGTTGCAGGGAAGGTGAGGGAGTGTTGGAGGGAAGGTGAGGGAGTGTTGCAGGGAAGGTGAGGGAGTGTTGGAGGGAAGGTGAGGGAGTGTTGCAGGGAAGGTGAGGGAGTGTTGCAGGGAAGGTGAGGGAGTGTTGGAGGGAAGGTGAGGGAGTGTTGCAGGGAAGGTGAGGGAGTGGTGGAGGGACGGTGAGTGTTGGAGGAAGGTGAGCGAGTGTTGCAGGGAAGGAGAGGGAGTGTTGGAGGGAAGGTGAGGGAGTGTTGGAGGGAAGGTGAGGGAGTGTTGGAGGGAAGGTGAGGGAGTGTTGGAGGGAAGGTGAGAGAGTGTTGCAGGGAAGGTGAAGGAGTGTTGGAGGGAAGGTGAGAGAGTGTTGGAGGGAAGGTGAGGAAGTGTTGCAGGGAAGGTGAGGGAGTGTTGGAGGGAAGGTGAGAGAGTGTTGCAGGGAAGGTGAAGGAGTGTTGGAGGGAAGGTGAGGGAGTGTTGGACGGAAGGTGAGGGAGTGTTGGAGGGAAGGTGAGGGAGTGTTGCAGGGAAGGTGAGGGAGTGTTGGAGGGAAGGTGAGGGAGTGTTGCAGGGAAGGTGAGGGAGTGTTGGAGGGAAGGTGAGGGAGTGTTAGAGGGAAGGTGAGGGAGTGTTGCAGGGAAGGTGAGGGAGTGTTGCAGGGAAGGTGAGGGAGTGTTGCAGGGAAGGTGAGGGAGTGTTGCAGGGAAGGTGAGGGAGTGTTGCAGGGAAGGTGAGGGAGTGTTGGAGGGAAGGTGAGGGAGTGTTGCAGGGAAGGTGAGGGAGTGTTGGAGGGAAGGTGAGGGAGTGTTGGAGGGAAGGTGAGAGAGTGTTGCAGGAAAGGTGAGGGAGTGTTGGAGGGAAGGTGAGGGAGTGTTGGAGGGAAGGTGAGGGAGTGTTGGAGGGAAGGTGAGAGAGTGTTGCAGGGAAGTTGAGGGAGTGTTGGAGGGAAGGTGAGGGAGTGTTGCAGGGAAGGTGAAGGAGTGTTGCAGGGAAGGTGAAGGAGTGTTGGAGGGAAGGTGAGGGAGCGTTGGAGGGAAGGTGAGGGAGTGTTGGAGGGAAGGTGAGGGAGTGTTGCAGGGAAGGTGAAGGAGTGTTGCAGGGAAGGTGAAGGAGTGTTGGAGGGAAGGTGAGGGAGTGTTGCAGGGAAGGTGAGGGAGTGTTGCAGGGAAGGTGAAGGAGTGTTGGAGGGAAGGTGAGGGAGTGTTGGAGGGAAGGTGAGGGAGTGTTGGAGGGAAGGTGAGGGAGTGTTGGAGGGAAGGTGAGGGAGTGTTGGAGGGAAGGTGAGGGAGTGTTGCAGGGAAGGTGAGGGAGTGTTGGAGGGAAGGTGAGGGAGTGTTGCAGGGAAGGTGAGGGAGTGTTGGAGGGAAGGTGAGGGAGTGTTGCAGGGAAGGTGAGGGAGTGTTGCAGGGAAGGTGAGGGAGTTTTGTATGGAGGGAAGGTGAGGGAGTGTTGGAGGGAAGGTGAGGGAGTGTTGGAGGGAAGATGTGAGTGTTGCTGGGAAGAGTTAGGGTGATTAAGGGAAGGGTGATGGAGGGGGTGTTTGTGGGTAATGATAGTGAGGTGAGAGAGAGAGAGAGAGAGAGAGAGAGAGAGAGAGAGAGAGAGAGAGAGAGAGAGAGAGAGAGAGAGAGAGAGAGAGAGAGAGAGAGAGAGAGGTATAGAGTGTTGTTTTCGTCCATATCTTTGTGTACAGAAGTGTTAATCCCAGACTTCGTTGCTTTGGTATGAAACTGCTACGTTAACTAAGCCTCTGGTGGATCTCATGTCAACTGTCTCCCACCATAAACACTGGACAGGAGTGTACACTTCATATATAGTATATAGAGAGGAATAGACAGAGGTGAAGCGTTGTATAGGCTGGTGTGTCCTCACATAATTCACCAAATTGTACTCACCTAATTGTGGGTGTAGGGGTGGAGACTCAGCTCCTGGCCCCGCCTCTTCACTGGCCGCTACTGGGCCCTCCCACTGCCTGCTCCATGAGCTTTATCATACCTCGTCTTAAAACTATGTATGCTTCCTGCCTACACTACATCGCTTGCAGACTATTCCACTTCCTAACAACTCTGTGGCAGAAGAAATACTTCCTAACATCCCTCTCTGTGTGTGTGTGTGTGTGTGTGTGTGTGTGTGTGTGTGTGTGTGTGTGTGTGTGTGTGTGTGTGTGTGTGTGTGTGTACTCACCTATTTGTACTCACCTATTTGTGGTTGCAGGGGTCGAGTCACAGCTCCTGGCCCCGCCTCTTCGCTGATTGCTACTAGGTCCTCACTCTCCCTGCCCCATGAGCTCTATCATACCTCGCCTTAAAACTATGTGAAGGCAGGAACTATTAGTGTGTGTCAGCGTGGCCTGGTAGTGAGGGCAGGAACTACTAGTGTGTGTTTCAACCAAGCCTGGTAGTGAAGGCAGGAACTACTAGTGTGTGTGTGTGTGTCAGCATGGCCTGGTAGTGAAGCAGGAACTAGTGTGTGTATGTCAGCATGGCCTGGCAGTGAAGGCAGGAACTACTTGTGTGTGTGTGTGTCAGAATGGCCTAGTAGTGAAGCAGGAACTAGTGTGTCTGTGTCAGCATGGCCTGGTAGTGAAGGCAGGAACCACTAGTGTGTGTGTGTCAGCATGGTCTAGTAGTGAAGGCAGGAACTACTAGTGAGTGTGTGTGTCAGCATGGCCTAGTAGTGAAGGCAGGAACTACTAGTGAGTGTGTGTGTGTCAGCATGGTCTAGTAGTGAAGGCAGGAACTACTTGTGTGTGTGTGTCAGCATGGCCTGGTAGTGAAGGCAGGAACTACTTGTGTGTGTGTGTCAGCATGGCTTGGTAGTGAAGGCAGGAACTACTAGTGTGTGTGTCAGCATGGCCAGGTAGTGAAGGCAGGAACTACTAGTGTGTGTGTGTGTGTGTGTCAGCATGGCTTGGTAGTGAAGGCAGGAACTACTAGTGTGTGTGTGTCAGCATGGCCTGGTAGTGAAGGCAGGAACTACTAGTGTGTGTCAGCATGGCCTGGTAGTGAAGACAGGAACTACTTGTGTGTGTGTGTCAGCATGGCCTGGTAGTGAAGGCAGGAACTACTAGCTTGTGTGTGTCAGCATGGCCTGGCAGTGAAGGCAGGAACTACTAGCTTGTGTGTGTCAGCATGGCCTGGTAGTGAAGGCAGGAACTACTAGCTTGTGTGTGTCAGCATGGCCTGGTAGTGAAGGCAGGAACTACTAGCTTGTGTGTGTCAGCATGGCCAGGTAGTGAAGGCAGGAACTACTAGTTTGTGTGTGTCAGCATGACCTGCTAGTGAAGGCAGAAACTACCTGTGTGTGTGTGTCAGCATGGCTTAGTAGTCAAGGCAGGAATTGCTAGTGTGTGTGTGTCAGCATGGCCTAGTAGTGAAGGCAGGAATTACTAGTGTGTGTGTGTCAGCATGGCCTAGTAGTCAGGGCAGGAATTATTAGTGTGTGTGTCAGCATGGCCTGGTAGTGAAGGCAGGAACTACTAGTGTGTGTGTGTGTGTGTCAGCATGGCCTGGTAGTGAAGGCAGGAACTACTAGTGTGTGTGTCAGCATGGCCTGGTAGTGAAGGCAGGAACTACTAGTGTGTGTGTGTGTGTGTCAGCATGGCCTGGTAGTGAAAGCAGGAACTACTAGTCTGTGTGTGTCAGCATGGCCTGGTAGTGGAGGCAGGAACTACTAGTGTGTGTGTGTGTGTCAGCATGGCCTGGTAGTGGAGGCAGGAACTACTAGTGTGTGTGTCAGCATGGCCTGGTAATGAAGGCAGGAACTACTAGTTTGTGTGTGTCAGCATGGCCTGGTAGTGAAGGCAGGAACTACTTGTGTGTGTGTGTGTGTGTCAGCATGGCCTGGTAGTGAAGGCAGGAACTACTTGTGTGTGTGTCAGCATGGCCTCGTAGTGAAGGCAGGAAATACTTGTGTGTGTGTGTCAGCATGGCCTAGTAGTCAAGGCAGGAATTACTAGTGTGTGTGTCAGCATGGCCTAGTAGTGAAGGCAGGAATTACTAGTGTGTGTGTGTGTCAGCATGGCCTAGTAGTCAGGGCTGGAATTACTAGTGTGTGTATGTCAGCATGGCCTGGTAGTGATGGCAGGAACTACTAGTTTGTGTGTGTCAGCATGGCCTGGTTGTGAAGGCAGGAATTACTAGTGTGTGTGTGTCAGCATGGTCTAGTAGTCAAGGCAGGAATTATTAGTGTGTGTGTGTCAGCATGGCCTAGTAGTGAAGGCAAGAACTACTAGTTTGTGTGTCAGCATGGCCTAGTAGTGAAGGCAGGAACTACTAGTGTGTGTGTGTCAGCATGGCCTAGTAGTGAAGGCAGGAATTACTAGTGTGTGTGTGTCAGCATGGCCTTGTAGTGAAGGCAGGAACTAGTGTGTGTGTGTCAGCATGGCATAGTAGTGAAGGCAGGAACTACTTGTGTGTGTCAGCATGGCCTGGTAGTGAAGACAAGAACTAGTGTGTGTGTGTGTCAGCATGGCCTAGTAGTGAAGGCAGGAATTACTAGTGTGTGTGTGTCAGCATGGCCTAGTAGTGAAGGCAGGAATTACTAGTGTGTGTGTGTCAGCATGGCCTTGTAGTGAAGGCAGGAACTAGTGTGTGTGTGTCAGCATGGCATAGTAGTGAAGGCAGGAACTACTTGTGTGTGTCAGCATGGCCTGGTAGTGAAGACAAGAACTAGTGTGTGTGTGTGTCAGCATGGCCTAGTAGTCAAGGCAAGAATTACTAGTGTGTGTGTGTGTGTGTTAGCATGGCCTAGTAGTCAAGGAAGGAACTACTTGTGTGTGTGTGTGTGTGTCAGCATGGCCTCGTAGTCAAGGCAGGAATTACTAGTGTGTGTGTGTGTCAGCATGGCCTAGTAGTGAAGGCAGGAACTGCTAGTGAGTGTGTGTGTCAGCATGGCCTAGTAGTCAAGGCAGTAATTACTAGTGTGTGTGTGTGTCAGCATGGCCTAGTAGTGAAGGCAGGAACTACTAGTGAGTGTGTGTGACAGCATGGCCTAGTAGTGAAGGCAGGAACTACTAGCGAGTGTGTGTGTCAGCATGGCCTAGTAGTGAAGGCAGGAACTACTAGTGAGTGTGTGTGACAGCATGGCCTAGTAGTGAAGGCAGGAACTACTAGCGAGTGTGTGTGTCAGCATGGCCTAGTAGTGAAGGCAGGAATTACTAGTGAGTGTGTGTTAGCATGGCCTAGTAGTAAAGGTTGGAACTACTAGTGTGTGTGTCAGCATGGCCTAGTAATGAAGGCAGGAACTACTAGTGAGTGTGTGTCAGCATGGCCTAGTAGTGAAGGCAAGAACTACTAGTGTGTGTGTGTGTCAGCATGGCCTAGTAGTGAAGGCAGGAAATACTAGTGAGTGTGTGTGACAGCATGGCCTAGTAGTGAAGGCAGGAACTACTAGTGAGTGTGTCAGTATGGCCTAGTAGTGAAGGCAGGAACTACTAGTGAGTGTGTGTGACAGCATGGCCTAGTAGTGAAGGCAGGAACTACTAGTGAGTGTGTCAGTATGGCCTAGTAGTGAAGGCAGGAACTACTAGTGAGTGTCTGTGACAGCATGGCCTAGTAGTGAAGGCAGGAACTACTAGTGAGTGTGTCAGTATGGCCTAGTAGTGAAGGCAGGAACTACTAGTGAGTGTGTGTGACAGCATGGCCTAGTAGTGAAGGCAGGAACTACTAGTGAGTGTGTCAGTATGGCCTAGTAGTGAAGGCAGGAACTACTAGTGAGTGTGTGTGACAGCATGGCCTAGTAGTGAAGGCAGGAACTACTAGTGAGTGTGTGTGACAGCATGGCCTAGTAGTGAAGGCAGGAACTACTAGTGAGTGTGTGTGACAGCATGGCCTAGTAGTGAAGGCAGGAACTACTAGTGAGTGTGTGTGACAGCATGGCCTAGTAGTGAAGGCAGGAACTACTAGTGAGTGTGTGTGACAGCATGGCCTAGTAGTGAAGGCAGGATTTACTAGTTTTCAGACTGATGCTCTACATGCTCCAATATTGTAGTGTCTACTTGTTGCTGCTGGTTGATGAAGTGGCCGCCCTCACGGCTCGGACTTGGACAAGGTTCCATGCATGCCAACACAGCCTGGCTAATCCGAAACTGACTTTAATAAGTTATTAAGTTTCCTTTTGAAGACAGCCATGGGTTTGTCGATGTTTCCCAATATGTAAGATGGAAGGCTGTTAAATTCTTCGCCTTCCCCCCTCACATTTATTGAGTTCTTTGTTATTGTAATCATTGTGCTCCTGCTTTTCTTTGTAGGTATATTACGCTGTCAGCCAAGACTATTACTTTAATGTGGAGTGATATCTGTATGCAGTTTTAGGAGCAATTCCTCAAAAATGAGTAGAGTTCGTGGGACTTGAAGCGTTTCCAGTAGTTTAGAATGCTGATTGAATTTATGTATGAGAGGTATAGGTTTTGTACATTTTCCAGTTTCTGGTCTTGAAGGAGGCCGTTAGTATATTGCAACATTTCAACCTAGAGAAAACAGATGACTTGAGAAGTTTCATCATTATTTTGAATGTTCTAGCTATCCAGCCTGTTATTTGTTGTTGCAACAATACCGTTGGTGTAACTGTTGAATGTGAGAGTCTCTTATATCGTCACTCCCACTTTTCTCATGTTGCATTTCCACTCCTGGAAGACTTGGTTGATGTCAGCTTGAAGGTTCTCAGTGTCCTCAATGATCCTCTCATACAAATTATTTTTCGTCTGCAAATGAATGATGAGATATAATGATTTATGTCCCTGTCCATGTCGGATATAAGACAGAGAAAGAGAGACGGGGGAGAGCACTGTGCCTTAAGAAACAGATTTTCACTGTGGTAATCCCGATTTCACTATGTTCACTTTTATTCTTTGGATTCTATTTGTTAGGAAGTTATCTCAGTAGTAGTACCAGTTCCTAGTAACCAGTTACCAATAACCAGTGTACCAGTAGATGACTCACTACCAACCGTCTGTGTGAATCAGGTGAGAAGATGGGTATAACGAACTTATTGTCCCATCGTATTCCACTTGAACCTGGTACTAGACCCATCTATATACCTGCGTACAGAATGCCTCATTCACAAGTTGCTGTCGCAGAAGAATTGATCAATCAAATGCTTGATGATGGAGTTATTGCACCTAGCAATTCACCTTGGAATGCACCCTTGATCCTAGTGCCTAAGAAGGATGGTACTTGGCACCCAGTGATTGACTTTAGGAAGTTAAATGCGAAAACTATTCTAGATCGCTTCCCACTTCCTGTACTGGGTGATCTTTTACATAACATTGGAGATAACAAAGTCTTTTCAACCCTGGATTTGTTACAAGGGTTTTGGCAAGTCCCTCTTCACGAGGACAGCCAAGAGCTAACTGCATTCTCCACTCCTACAGGTCATTATCACTTCCTCCGTATGGTGTTTGGATTACGATCCTCCCCTATCACGTTCTCAAGGCTCATGACTAATATCTTTAGAGGTCTCATAGGTAATGCACTTATGGTGTACTTAGATGACGTAATCGTCATGTCTGAAGACGTGGATACACACTTGAAAAGACTTGATGTAGTACTTGGTAAGCTTGAAGAAGCCAATTTAAAGATCAAACTGTCTAAATGTCAATTTTTCAGATCAGAAATCAAGTTTCTTGGTCACTTAGTCACTCCTAGAGGGGTTACAACCGACCAAAGTAAAGTAACTGCAGTACTAAATTTTTCAACTCCCAAAACTGCTGATGCTGTAAGATCCTTTGTGGGCTTAGCATGTTTTTATAGATCTTTCATTGCCAATTTTTCTTCCATAGCTGCTCCTCTAACTGAGTTGCTTAAGAAAGATGCTCCTTTTGTTTGGACCTTCTGTCAAGAAAGAGCATTCCAAACTCTAAAAGAAAAGCTAACATCTGCTCCAATTTTGAAATTTCCAGATTTTTCTAAGCCCTTCTATCTGACAACTGATGCTAGTTCTATTGGCATAGGTGCCGTACTAGCTCAGAAGACCGATGGCAAGTACAACGCAGTTGCATTTGCTAGCCGAGTCCTTACAAAGGCTGAACGTAATTATATAGTAACTGAGCAAGAAGCTTTAGCAATAGTATGGTCTTTAAAGCACTTCCGAGACATTATTTATCAGTACTCTGTTCATGTCTTGACAGACCATGCTCCACAGATACCTTTATTCCAGAACAAACAACCTACTGGAAGGTTAGCCAGATGGACCTTGACTATCCAAGAGTTCAATCCCACCTTTGAGCACTTACCTGGCAAGTCAAATGTAGTCGCAGATGCTTTATCGTGACATGTTAGTATAGTAACTGCAGACCCTCCATTTACTGCCGAAGAGGTAAAGAATGCTCAACGAACAGATCCCATGTGGTCTGGTGTGATTTGATTCCTGCTCCAGGAAGATCTTATTCTGATTGTGAAGCCACCAGCACCCATCAGTGACTTTGTCATGAACCAAGAATTACTGTATCGAACAGCCTAGTTGGGTACTCCTAGCAGAAGAGTATACCAGTTAGTAATTCCACAGTCACTAGTGAATGTAGCCTTACAGCTAGTTCACGATGTACCAGGTGTTGCACACCCTGATATGGATCGTTCAGTAAAACAAGCCAGATTGAAATACTTTTGGCCTCGTATGGCAACTGATATTTCTGAGTATGTTAAGAAATGTAGTGTCTGCATGCAACATAAAGGTAATGCTAATGGTCCTAATCCAATCCAAGTGTATCCAACTACTAGCAAACCGTGGGAAAGAGTTGCACTAGATTTGTTAACTAATTTCCAATGTTCCCTCCAGGGCAACAAACATCTGTGTTATGGTAGACCATTTCACCAGATATTGTTAGTCCCTATTGCAGATAAGACTGCAGAGACAGTAGCTAAAGCGTTTAAAGAACGCATTATCTGCAGGCATACCACCCCTAAGTCCCTAGTAACAGATAATGGTGGTGAATTCTGTAATGAGATTCTTGAAAATTTGTGTACCTTGTACAAGATCTCTAAATCCGCCATTGTTCCTCATCATCCTGCTAGCAATGGGTTAGCAGAACGAACCAATAAGAAAGTACTTGATGTCTTGAGAGCCACTATCAATCCCAACAGTGAAACTTGGGATGAAGTTATATCTGATGTGCAGTGTGCTATAAATTCTGCTTACATTGTTTCTGTAGGTGACATTCCACATTATGCATTGTATGGTGTAGATAAACATTTGCCTTATGAGTTGCTATATTCTAATCCGAAACCAAATTACAACCCTGATGATTTCATAGCAACTCGTACCAGCCTAGCTCAAAGCGTCTTTAGAAGAATCCGTGAAACACTTCATAAATCAACAGCAGAATTTACAAGAGTCGCAAACACTCAAGCAAAGCCATCCAAAATCAAAGTAGGCTCGAGAGTTATGCTGACTAACTTTAACAAAACGTCTGCAATGCCAAAGCTTGATCAAAAGTTTGTTGGTCCTTATCGAGTAGTTGAACGTATCACTGGTAATAAGTATAAGGGTAGAGAAATTAGTACTGGTCAGTATAAAGAATCGCATTTAGATCATATGAAGTTAGTATGTGATGATAATGATGATCCAACCCAGACTAATGTGACAGACTCTGACAATCCTCCTGATCCTGTACTCTCTACCTCTGAGACTCAGTCAGACGATCAACCTGAATGTCGTTATTCCCTACGTACACAACAGGTATTGAGAAATCCTCAAGTATCATTTGTAACTACCAATTCAGATTTGCCTCAAATACAGCATGAGTTAGCCAGTGGAATAGAGTTTGATCCTCCCAGAGATGACACCCATTCTGCATATGTCAATCTCACCCTAGCAGAGTTGGGGTTAAATGTAAATAACCTGTATAGATGAATAATTACAGTATCAACTTATCAGTATTCAAGAATTTTTTTTTGTGTTCACGTTCTCTCCGAATTCTGAGAGTTAACAGTCTAGATTTGAGTGCACCGAATCTGCCTTTCTGTTAAACACTTCTTTCTTTGTATATATTTCTTCCTCAGAATCCGTAGATCACATGAATACAGATCGATCGATCAAAAAACAATTTTTTTTCACTTCTATTGTGTAATCCCAACGTTGAGTTTCATTCGATGAGTTGTGCTATATTATACCTTGTATTGCATTACAGTTTCAGTTACGTAAGCTTCCATTCCAATATTCTACTTATGTATGTTATAATGTTCAATTGTTGTGTACTTTGACATTGTATAGAATCAGCCCAAGCCGTACACCTGCCGTCTCTAGTTCGTATTAGTTGTATGTCGGGACGACATATGTTAGCGTCGCCGAGCTCTCAGTAGTAGTACCAGTTCCTAGTAACCAGTTACCAGTAACCAGTGTACCAGTAGATGACTCACTACCAACCGTCTGTGTGAATCACTGACTGTTATTCATATTGCTGCTGACCATAGCATGATTTCAAACACCGCTCACCCTGTAGGCACTGGTGGGTCAGTCTAAGATAGGGAGCAGAGAGAGGCAGGTCGGCCGATGGTGCTTCCCATTCTTCCCGTTATATATTATACATACTACCAGCCTACGTCAGTATTTTTACCCCATCCATGTTATCGAACCCACATGACAGTTAAATATTCATCTGTCCAGCTTTTTAGTTGGTCCGTTTTCCACGCATTTTGTGTATTATTATTAGTAGTAGTATTTTTATACGCCATTGACAATTTTTTTTTGCGGAATCATTGTACACTACATATACATTATGTTAGTTTTTCAGTATATCTAAGACCATATGTTAATGGTCCAGCAATGGTGAAAGTTAAGAACTACCTTGTTGTGCAGTTATGCTGCCCTGGGTTGTGCAGTTATGGTGCCCTGGGTTGTGCAGTTATGCTGCCCTGGGATGTGCAGTTATGCTGCCCTGGGTTGTGCAGTTATGCTGCCCTGGGTTGTGCAGTTATGCTGCCCTGGGATGTGCAGTTATGCTGCCCTGGGATGTGCAGTTATGCTGCCCTGGGTTGTGCAGTTATGCTGCCCTGGGTTGTGCAGTTATGGTGCCCTGGGTTGTGCAGTTATGCCGCCCTGGGATCTGCAGTTATGCTGCCCTGGGTTGTGCAGTTATGCTGCCCTGGGTTGTGCAGTTATGCTGCCCTGGGTTGTGCAGTTATGGTGCCCTGGGTTGTGCAGTTATGCTGCCCTGGGTTGTGCAGTTATGCTGCCCTGGGTTGTGCAGTTATGCTGCCCTGGGTTGTGCAGTTATGCTGCCCTGGGTTGTGCAGTTATGCTGCCCTGGGATGTGCAGTTATGCTGCCCTGGGCTGTGCAGTTATGCTGCCCTGGGTTGTGCAGTTATGCTGCCCTGGGTTTTGAAATTATGCTGCCCTGGGTTGTGCAGTTATGCTGCCCTGGGTTGTGCAGTTATGCTGCCCTGGGTTGTGCAGTTATGCTGCCCTGGGTTGTGCAGTTATGCTGCCCTGGGTTGTGTACTTATGGTGCCCTGGGTTGTACAGTTATGGTGCCCTGGGTTGTGCAGTTATGCTGCCCTGGGTTGTGGAGTTATGGTGTCCTGGGTTGTGCAGTTATGCTGCCCTGGGTTGTGCAGTTATGCTGCCCTGGGTTGTGCAGTTATGCTGCCCTGGGTTGTGCAGTTATGCTGCCCTGGGTTGTGTACTTATGGTGCCCTGGGTTGTACAGTTAAGGTGCCCTGGGTTGTGCAATTATGCTGCCCTGGGTTGTGGAGTTATGGTGTCCTGGGTTGTGCAGTTATGCTGCCCTGGGTTGTGTACTTATGGTGCCCTGGGTTGTGCAGTTATGCTGCCCTGGGTTGTGTACTTATGCTGCCCTGGGTTGTGCAGTTATGCTGCCCTGGGTTGTGCAGTTATGCTGCCCTGGGTTGTGTACTTATGCTGCCCTGGGTTGTGCAGTTATGCTGCCCTGGGTTGTGCAGTTATGCTGCCCTGGGTTGTGCAGTTATGCTGCCCTGGGTTGTGTATATATGCTGCCCTGGGTTGTGCAGTTATGGTGCCCTGGGCTGTGCAGTTATGGTGCCCTGGGTTGTGCAGTTATGCTGCCCTGGGTTGTGCAGTTATGGTGCCCTGGGTTGTGCAGTTATGCTGCCCTGGGTTGTGTACTTATGGTGCCCTGGGTTGTGCAGTTATGCTGCCCTGGGTTGTGCAGTTATGGTGCCCTGGGTTGTGCCGTTATGCTGCCCTGGGTTGTGCAGTTATGTTGCCCTGGGTTGTGCAGTTATGCTGCTCTGGGTTGTGCAGTTATGCTGCCCTGGGTTGTGTACTTATGGTGCCCTGGGTTGTGTACTTATGGTGCCCTGGGTTGTGCAGTTATGCTGCCCTGGGTTGTGCAGTTATGCTGCCCTGGGTTGTGCAGTTATGCTGCCCTGGGTTGTGCAGTTATGCTGCCTTGGGTTGTGCAGTTATGCTGCCCTGGGTTATGCAGTTATGCTGCCCTGGGTTGTGCAGTTATGCTGCCTTGGGTTGTGCAGTTATGCTGCCCTGGGTTGTGCAGTTATGGTGCCCTGGGTTGTGCAGTTATGCTGCCCTGGGTTGTGCAGTTATGCTGCCCTGGGTTGTGCAGTTATGCTGCCCTGGGTTGTGTAATTATGCTGCCCTTGGTTGTGCAGTTATGGTGCCCTGGGTTGTGCAGTTATGCTGCCCAGGGTTGTGCAGTTATGCTGCCTTGGGTTGTGCAGTTATGCTGCCCTGGGTTGTGCAGTTATGGTGCCCTGGGTTGTGCAGTTATGCTGCCCTGGGTTGTGTACTTATGGTGCCCTGGGTTGTGCAGTTATGCTGCCCTGGGTTGCGCAGTTATGCTGCCCTGGGTTGTGCAGTTATGCTGCCCTGGGTTGTGCAGTTATGCTGCCCTGGGTTGTGTACTTATGGTGCCCTGGGTTGTACAGTTATGGTGCCCTGGGTTGTGCAGTTATGCTGCCCTGGGTTGTGGAGTTATGGTGTCCTGGGTTGTGCAGTTATGCTGCCCTGGGTTGTGTACTTATGGTGCCCTGGGTTGTGCAGTTATGCTGCCCTGGGTTGTGTACTTATGCTGCCCTGGGTCGTGCAGTTATGCTGCCCTGGGTTGTGCAGTTATGCTGCCCTGGGTTGTGTACTTATGCTGCCCTGGGTTGTGCAGTTATGCTGCCCTGGGTTGTGCAGTTATGCTGCCCTGGGTTGTGCAGTTATGCTGCCCTGGGTTGTGTACTTATGCTGCCCTGGGTTGTGCAGTTTTGGTGCCCTGGGCTGTGCAGTTATGGTGCCCTGGGTTGTGCAGTTATGCTGCCCTGGGTTGTTCAGTTATGGTGCCCTGGGTTGTGCAGTTATGCTGCCCTGGGTTGTGTACTTATGGTGCCCTGGGTTGTGCAGTTATGCTGCCCTGGGTTGTGCAGTTATGGTGCCCTGGGTTGTGCCGTTATGCTGCCCTGGGTTGTGCAGTTATGTTGCCCTGGGTTGTGCAGTTATGCTGCTCTGGGTTGTGCAGTTATGCTGCCCTGGGTTGTGTACTTAGGGTGCCCTGGGTTGTGTACTTATGGTGCCCTGGGTTGTGCAGTTATGCTGCCCTGGGTTGTGCAGTTATGCTGCCCTGGGTTGTGCAGTTATGCTGCCCTGGGTTGTGCAGTTATGCTGCCTTGGGTTGTGCAGTTATGCTGCCCTGGGTTGTGCAGTTATGCTGCCTTGGGTTGTGCAGTTATGCTGCCCTGGGTTGTGCAGTTATGGTGCCCTGGGTTGTGCAGTTATGCTGCCCTGGGTTGTGCAGTTATGCTGCCCTGGGTTGTGCAGTTATGCTGCCCTGGGTTGTGCAATTATGCTGCCCTTGGTTGTGCAGTTATGGTGCCCTGGGTTGTGCAGTTATGCTGCCCTGGGTTGTGCAGTTATGCTGCCTTGGGTTGTGCAGTTATGCTGCCCTGGGTTGTGCAGTTATGGTGCCCTGGATTGTGCAGTTATGCTGCCCTGGGTTGTGCAGTTATGCTGCCCTGGGTTGTGCAGTTATGGTGCCCTGGGTTGTGCAGTTATGCTGCCCTGGGTTGTGCAGTTATGCTGCCCTGGGTTGTGCAGTTATGCTGCCCTGGGTTGTGCAGTTATGGTGCCCTGGGTTGTGCAGTTATGGTGCCCTGGGTTGTGCAGTTATGGTGCCCTGGGTTGTGCAGTTATGCTGCCCTGGGTTGTGCAGTTATGCTGCCCTGGGTTGTGCAGTTATGCTGCCCTGGGTTGTGCAGTTATGCTGCCCTGGGTTGTGCAGTTATGCTGCCCTGGGTTGTGCAGTTATGCTGCCCTGGGTTGTGCAGTTATGGTGCCCTGGGTTGTGCAGTTATGGTGCCCTGGGTTGTGCAGTTATGCTGCCCTGGGTTGTGCAGTTATGCTGCCCTGGGTTGTGCAGTTATGCTGCCCTGGGTTGTGCAGTTATGCTGCCCTGGGTTGTGCAGTTATGGTGCCTTGGGTTGTGCAGTTATGCTGCCCTGGGTTGTGCAGTTATGCTGCCCTGGGTTGTGTACTTATGGTGCCCTGGGTTGTGTACTTATGGTGCCCTGGGTTGTGTACTTACGGTGACCTGGGTTGTGTACTTATGGTGCCCTGGGTTGTGTACTTATGGTGCCCTGGGTTGTGCAGTTATGCTGCCCTGGGTTGTGCAGTTATGGTGCCCTGGGTTGTGAAGTTATGGTGCCCTGGGTTGTGCAGGTTTGGTACCCTGGATTGTGCAGTTATGGTGCCCTGGGTTGTGCAGTTATGCTGCCCTGGGTTGTGCAGTTATGCTGCCCTGGGTTGTGCAGTTATGCTGCCCTGGGTTGTGCAGTTATGCTGCCCTGGGTTGTGCAGTTATGGTGCCTTGGGTTGTGCAGTTATGGTGCCCTGGGTTGTGCAGTTATGCTGCCCTGGGTTGTGCAGTTATGGTGCCCTGGGTTGTGCAGTTTTGGTGCCCTGGGTTGTGCAGTTATGGTGCTCTGGGTTGTGCAGTTATGCTGCCCTGGGTTGTGCAGTTATGCTGCCCTGGGTTGTGCAGTTATGGTGCCCTGGGTTGTGCAGTTATGCTGCCCTGGGTTGTGCAGTTATGCTGCCCTGGGTTGTGCAGTTATGCTGCCTTGGGTTGTGCAGTTATGGTGCCCTGGGTTGTGCAGTTATGCTGTCCAGGGTTGTGCAGTTATGCTGCCCTGGGTTGTGCAGTTATGGTGCCCTGGGTTGTGCAGTTATGGTGCCCTGGGTTGTGTAGTTATTGTGCTCTGGGTTGTGCAGTTATGGTGCCCTGGGTTGTGCAGTTATGCTGCCCTGGGTTGTGCAGTTATGCTGCCCTGGGTTGTGCAGTTATGGTGCCCTGGGTTGTGCAGTTATGGTGCCCTGGGTTGTGCAGTTATGCTGCCCTGGGTTGTGCAGTTATGCTGCCCTGGGTTGTGCAGTTATGTTGCCCTGGGTTGTGCAGTCATGCTGCCCTGGGTTGTGCAGTTATGCTGCCCTGGGTTGTGCAGTTATGCTGCCCTGGGTTGTGCAGTTATGCTGCCCTGGGTTGTGTAGTTATGCTGCCCTGGGTTGTGCAGTTATGCTGCCTTGAGTTGTGCAGTTATGGTGCCTTGGGTTGTGCAGTTATGCTGCCCTGGGTTGTGCAGTTATGCTGCCCTGGGTTGTGCAGTTATGCTGCCTTGAGTTGTGCAGTTATGGTGCCTTGGGTTGTGCAGTTATGGTGCCCTGGGTTGTGCAGTTATGCTGCCCTGGGTTGTGCAGTTATGCTGCCCTGGGTTGTGCAGTTATGCTGCCCTGGGTTGTGCAGTTATGGTGCCCTGGGTTGTGCAGTTATGCTGCCATGGGTTGTGCAGTTATGCTGCCCTGGGTTGTGCAGTTATGCTGCCCTGGGTTGTGCAGTTATGGTGCCCTGGGTTGTGCAGTTATGCTGCCCTGGGTTGTGCAGTTATGCTGCCCTGGGTTGTGCAGTTATGGTGCCCTGGGTTGTGCAGTTATGCTGCCCTGGGTTGTGCAGTTATGCTGCCCTGGGTTGTGCAGTTATGCTGCCCTGGGTTGTGCAGTTATGCTGCCCTGGGTTGTGCAGTTATGCTGCCCTGGGTTGTGCAGTTATGCTGCCCTGGGTTGTGCAGTTATGGTGCCCTGGGTTGTGCAGTTATGGTGCCCTGGGTTGTGCAGTTATGGTGCCCTGGGTTGTGCAGTTATGCTGCCCTGGGTTGTGCAGTTATGCTGCCCTGGGTTGTGCAGTTATGCTGCCCTGGGTTGTGCAGTTATGGTGCCTTGGGTTGTGCAGTTATGCTGCCCTGGGTTGTGCAGTTATGCTGCCCTGGGTTGTGTACTTATGGTGCCCTGGGTTGTGTACTTATGGTGCCCTGGGTTGTGTACTTACGGTGCCCTGGGTTGTGTACTTATGGTGCCCTGGGTTGTGTACTTATGGTGCCCTGGGTTGTGCAGTTATGCTGCCCTGGGTTGTGCAGTTATGGTGCCCTGGGTTGTGAAGTTATGGTGCCCTGGGTTGTGCAGGTTTGGTACCCTGGATTGTGCAGTTATGGTGCCCTGGGTTGTGCAGTTATGCTGCCCTGGGTTGTGCAGTTATGCTGCCCTGGGTTGTGCAGTTATGCTGCCCTGGGTTGTGCAGTTATGCTGCCCTGGGTTGTGCAGTTATGGTGCCTTGGGTTGTGCAGTTATGGTGCCCTGGGTTGTGCAGTTATGCTGCCCTGGGTTGTGCAGTTATGGTGCCCTGGGTTGTGCAGTTTTGGTGCCCTGGGTTGTGCAGTTATGGTGCTCTGGGTTGTGCAGTTATGCTGCCCTGGGTTGTGCAGTTATGCTGCCCTGGGTTGTGCAGTTATGGTGCCCTGGGTTGTGCAGTTATGCTGCCCTGGGTTGTGCAGTTATGCTGCCCTGGGTTGTGCAGTTATGCTGCCTTGGGTTGTGCAGTTATGGTGCCCTGGGTTGTGCAGTTATGCTGTCCTGGGTTGTGCAGTTATGCTGCCCTGGGTTGTGCAGTTATGGTGCCCTGGGTTGTGCAGTTATGGTGCCCTGGGTTGTGCAGTTATTGTGCTCTGGGTTGTGCAGTTATGGTGCCCTGGGTTGTGCAGTTATGCTGCCCTGGGTTGTGCAGTTATGCTGCCCTGGGTTGTGCAGTTATGGTGCCCTGGGTTGTGCAGTTATGGTGCCCTGGGTTGTGCAGTTATGCTGCCCTGGGTTGTGCAGTTATGCTGCCCTGGGTTGTGCAGTTATGTTGCCCTGGGTTGTGCAGTTATGCTGCCCTGGGTTGTGCAGTTATGCTGCCCTGGGTTGTGCAGTTATGCTGCCCTGGGTTGTGCAGTTATGCTGCCCTGGGTTGTGCAGTTATGCTGCCCTGGGTTGTGCAGTTATGCTGCCTTGAGTTGTGCAGTTATGGTGCCTTGGGTTGTGCAGTTATGGTGCCCTGGGTTGTGCAGTTATGCTGCCCTGGGTTGTGCAGTTATGCTGCCCTGGGTTGTGCAGTTATGCTGCCCTGGGTTGTGCAGTTATGGTGCCCTGGGTTGTGCAGTTATGCTGCCATGGGTTGTGCAGTTATGCTGCCCTGGGTTGTGCAGTTATGCTGCCCTGGGTTGTGCAGTTATGGTGCCCTGGGTTGTGCAGTTATGCTGCCCTGGGTTGTGCAGTTATGCTGCCCTGGGTTGTGCAGTTATGCTGCCCTGGGTTGTGCAGTTATGTTGCCCTGGGTTGTGCAGTTATGCTGCCCTGGGTTGTGCAGTTATGCTGCCCTGGGTTGTGCAGTTATGGTGCCCTGGGTTGTGCAGTTATGCTGCCCTGGGTTGTGCAGTTATGCTGCCCTGGGTTGTGCAGTTATGGTGCCCTGAGTTGTGCAGTTATGGTGCCTTGGGTTGTGCAGTTATGGTGCCCTGGGTTGTGCAGTTATGGTGCCCTGGGTTGTGCAGTTATGCTGCCCTGGGTTGTGCAGTTATGCTGCCCTGGGTTGTGCAGTTATGTTGCCCTGGGTTGTGCAGTTATGCTGCCCTGGGTTGTGCAGTTATGCTGCCCTGGGTTGTGCAGTTATGCTGCCCTGGGTTGTGCAGTTATGCTGCCCTGGGTTGTGCAGTTATGCTGCCCTGGGTTGTGAAGTTATGCTGCCCTGAGTTGTGCAGTTATGCTGCCCTGGGTTGTGCAGTTATGCTGCCCTGGGTTGTGCAGTTATGGTGCCCTGGGTTGTGCAGTTATGCTGCCCTGGGTTGTGCAGTTATGTTGCCCTGGGTTGTGCAGTTATGGTGCCCTGGGTTGTGCAGTTATTGTGCCCTGGGTTGTGCAGTTATGCTGCCCTGGGTTGTGCAGTTATGCTGCCCTGGGTTGTTCAGTTATGGTGCCCTGGGTTGTGCAGTTATGGTGCCCTGGGTTGTGCAGTTATGCTGCCCTGGGTTGTGCAGTTATGCTGCCCTGGGCTGTGCAGTTATGCTGCCCTGGGTTGTGCAGTTATGCTGCCCTGGGTTGTGCAGTTATGGTGCCCTGGGTTGTGCAGTTATGCTGCCCTGGGCTGTGCAGTTATGCTGCCCTGGGTTGTGCAGTTATGCTGCCCTGGGTTGTGCAGTTATGCTGCCCTGGGTTGTGCAGTTATGCTGCCCTGGGTTGTGCAGTTATGGTCCTGCTAAGTTTCTTTCAAGGATTCTGATAATGTTCAATGTTAACGTTATGGATCCATTTCTTTTTTTTTGCATTTATTTTACTGCCATCTTTTTGGACTGGTGCTGTATCGGTGGTTTTTAGTGACTGGAATGACACCTGTCTCCAGGCTCCAGCATCAGGCTATGTTATCAGTGGCAGTGACTGGAATAACACCTGTGTCCAGGCTCCAGCATCAGGCTGTGTTATCAGTGGCAGTGACTGGAATGACACCTGTGTCCAGGCTCCAGCATCAGGCTATGTTATCAGTGGCAGTGACTGGAATGACACCTGTGTCCAGGCTCCAGCATCAGGCTATGTTATCAGTGGCAGTGACTGGAATAACACCTGTGTCCAGGCTCCAGCATCAGGCTATGTTATCAGTGGCAGTGACTGGAATAACACCTGTGTCCAGGCTCCAGCATCAGGCTATGTTATCAGTGGCAGTGACTGGAATAACACCTGTGTCCAGGCTCCAGCATCAGGCTATGTTATCAGTGGCAGTGACTGGAATAACACCTGTGTCCAGGCTCCAGCATCAGGCTATGTTATCAGTGGCAGTGACTGGAATAACACCTGTGTCCAGGCTCCAGCATCAGGCTATGTGTTATCAGTGGCAGTGACTGGAATAACACCTGTGTCCAGGCTCCAGCATCAGGCTATGTTATCAGTGGCAGTGACTGGAATAACACCTGTGTCCAGGCTCCAGCATCAGGCTATGTTATCAGTGGCAGTGACTGGAATAACACCTGTGTCCAGGCTCCAGCATCAGGCTGTGTTATCAGTGGCAGTGACTGGAATAACACCTGTGTCCAGGCTCCAGCATCAGGCTGTGTTATCAGTGGCAGTGACTGGAATAACACCTGTGTCCAGGCTCCAGCATCAGGCTATGTTATCAGTGGCAGTGACTGGAATAACACCTGTGTCCAGGCTCCAGCATCAGGCTATGTTATCAGTGGCAGTGACTGGAATAACACCTGTGTCCAGGCTCCAGCATCAGGCTATGTTATCAGTGGCAGTGACTGGAATAACACCTGTGTCCAGGCTCCAGCATCAGGCTATGTTATCAGTGGCAGTGACTGGAATAACACCTGTGTCCAGGCTCCAGCATCAGGCTATGTTATCAGTGGCAGTGACTGGAATAACACCTGTGTCCAGGCTCCAGCATCAGGCTATGTTATCAGTGGCAGTGACTGGAATAACACCTGTGTCCAGGCTCCAGCATCAGGCTGTTATCAGTGGCAGTGACTGGAATAACACCTGTGTCCAGGCTCCAGCATCAGGCTGTGTTATCAGTGGCAGTGACTGGAATAACACCTGTGTCCAGGCTCCAGCATCAGGCTCCAGCATCAGGCTATGTTATCAGTGGCAGTGACTGGAATAACACCTGTGTCCAGGCTCCAGCATCAGGCTGTTATCAGTGGCAGTGACTGGAATAACACCTGTGTCCAGGCTCCAGCATCAGGCTATGTTATCAGTGGCAGTGACTGGAATAACACCTGTGTCCAGGCTCCAGCATCAGGCTATGTTATCAGTGGCAGTGACTGGAATAACACCTGTGTCCAGGCTCCAGCATCAGGCTATGTTATCAGTGGCAGTGACTGGAATAACACCTGTGTCCAGGCTCCAGCATCAGGCTATGTTATCAGTGGCAGTGACTGGAATAACACCTGTGTCCAGGCTCCAGCATCAGGCTATGTTATCAGTGGCAGTGACTGGAATAACACCTGTGTCCAGGCTCCAGCATCAGGCTATGTTATCAGTGGCAGTGACTGGAATAACACCTGTGTCCAGGCTCCAGCATCAGGCTATGTTATCAGTGGCAGTGACTGGAATAACACCTGTGTCCAGGCTCCAGCATCAGGCTATGTTATCAGTGGCAGTGACTGGAATAACACCTGTGTCCAGGCTCCAGCATCAGGCTATGTTATCAGTGGCAGTGACTGGAATAACACCTGTGTCCAGGCTCCAGCATCAGGCTATGTTATCAGTGGCAGTGACTGGAATAACACCTGTGTCCAGGCTCCAGCATCAGGCTATGTTATCAGTGGCAGTGACTGGAATAACACCTGTGTCCAGGCTCCAGCATCAGGCTATGTTATCAGTGGCAGTGACTGGAATAACACCTGTGTCCAGGCTCCAGCATCAGGCTATGTTATCAGTGGCAGTGACTGGAATAACACCTGTGTCCAGGCTCCAGCATCAGGCTATGTTATCAGTGGCAGTGACTGGAATAACACCTGTGTCCAGGCTCCAGCATCAGGCTATGTTATCAGTGGCAGTGACTGGAATAACACCTGTGTCCAGGCTCCAGCATCAGGCTATGTTATCAGTGGCAGTGACTGGAATAACACCTGTGTCCAGGCTCCAGCATCAGGCTATGTTATCAGTGGCAGTGACTGGAATAACACCTGTGTCCAGGCTCCAGCATCAGGCTATGTTATCAGTGGCAGTGACTGGAATAACACCTGTGTCCAGGCTCCAGCATCAGGCTATGTTATCAGTGGCAGTGACTGGAATAACACCTGTGTCCAGGCTCCAGCATCAGGCTATGTTATCAGTGGCAGTGACTGGAATAACACCTGTGTCCAGGCTCCAGCATCAGGCTATGTTATCAGTGGCAGTGACTGGAATAACACCTGTGTCCAGGCTCCAGCATCAGGCTATGTTATCAGTGGCAGTGACTGGAATAACACCTGTGTCCAGGCTCCAGCATCAGGCTATGTTATCAGTGGCAGTGACTGGAATAACACCTGTGTCCAGGCTCCAGCATCAGGCTATGTTATCAGTGGCAGTGACTGGAATAACACCTGTGTCCAGGCTCCAGCATCAGGCTATGTTATCAGTGGCAGTGACTGGAATAACACCTGTGTCCAGGCTCCAGCATCAGGCTATGTTATCAGTGGCAGTGACTGGAATAACACCTGTGTCCAGGCTCCAGCATCAGGCTATGTTATCAGTGGCAGTGACTGGAATAACACCTGTGTCCAGGCTCCAGCATCAGGCTATGTTATCAGTGGCAGTGACTGGAATAACACCTGTGTCCAGGCTCCAGCATCAGGCTATGTTATCAGTGGCAGTGACTGGAATAACACCTGTGTCCAGGCTCCAGCATCAGGCTATGTTATCAGTGGCAGTGACTGGAATAACACCTGTGTCCAGGCTCCAGCATCAGGCTATGTTATCAGTGGCAGTGACTGGAATAACACCTGTGTCCAGGCTCCAGCATCAGGCTATGTTATCAGTGGCAGTGACTGGAATAACACCTGTGTCCAGGCTCCAGCATCAGGCTATGTTATCAGTGGCAGTGACTGGAATAACACCTGTGTCCAGGCTCCAGCATCAGGCTATGTTATCAGTGGCAGTGATCAGTGGCAGTGACTGGAATAACGCCTGTGTCCAGGCTCCAGCATCAGGCTGTTATCAGTGGCAGTGACTGGAATAACACCTGTGTCCAGGCTCCAGCATCAGGCTATGTTATCAGTGGCAGTGACTGGAATAACACCTGTGTCCAGGCTCCAGCATCAGGCTATGTTATCAGTGGCAGTGACTGGAATAACACCTGTGTCCAGGCTCCAGCATCAGGCTATGTTATCAGTGGCAGTGACTGGAATAACACCTGTGTCCAGGCTCCAGCATCAGGCTATGTTATCAGTGGCAGTGACTGGAATAACACCTGTGTCCAGGCTCCAGCATCAGGCTATGTTATCAGTGGCAGTGACTGGAATAACACCTGTGTCCAGGCTCCAGCATCAGGCTATGTTATCAGTGGCAGTGACTGGAATAACACCTGTGTCCAGGCTCCAGCATCAGGCTATGTTATCAGTGGCAGTGACTGGAATAACACCTGTGTCCAGGCTCCAGCATCAGGCTGTGTTATCAGTGGCAGTGACTGGAATAACACCTGTGTCCAGGCTCCAGCATCAGGCTATGTTATCAGTGGCAGTGACTGGAATAACACCTGTGTCCAGGCTCCAGCATCAGGCTATGTTATCAGTGGCAGTGACTGGAATAACACCTGTGTCCAGGCTCCAGCATCAGGCTATGTTATCAGTGGCAGTGACTGGAATAACACCTGTGTCCAGGCTCCAGCATCAGGCTATGTTATCAGTGGCTACAAAGTCAGCTGGGGTCAGGACCTACTAGAACCACCTCGGAAACTTTCTCTACTTATCTATTGTTATAAGACTTTTGTTTAGTGTAAAATCGATGGTTGTAGCTTCTGTACTCTCATTTATTATAGAGTACTTCTGTACTCTCATTTATTATAGAGTACTTAAGTCATTAACTTCCTTTTAATTTAACCCCTCACTGCCTATACCCCACTAATATTTTATATACTATAAATATGACTTCGGTGTACCCAGTGTATATCTAAATAGCACTCAAGTGCAGGTAACTCATGCGACCGGGAACTAGAGCCTCAGGAGTATGAGACTATATTGACTGGTCTAGAGAGTATCTCCAAGTTAGCCGGTATATTTTTGATATACCTTTGATGGGTTTCGAGGTTTTTTTTACTATCGCTGCACGGCCCTGGGCTAGGCTTGTCTGGTTCTTGCCTGTTTTCCCAGGATGTTGTTGCTGGCAGCCTGATGGCCCACGTATCCATCACAGCTTGATTGATCCGGCACTCGGCAGATGAAAATGCTCAGTTTCCTCTTAAAAGACTTCTACACCTATGCCAGCAGTATTTCTGATATCTTCTGGTAAGATATTAAAAAGTCTGGGACCACGGATGTTGATACAATGTTCTCTTATTGTTCCCATGGTGCTCCTGCTTTTCACTGGGTTTATTCTACACATTCTTCCATACCTCTCACTCCAGTATGTTATGGCAGTGTGCAGATTTGAGACCAGGCTTTCAAGTATTTTTCACATATATATTATCATTTATCTCTCCAGTGAGTACATATTGAGGACTTTGAGGTATTCCCTGTAATTAAACTGCTTTATTAGGTCTGTGTGGGCCGTAAGTGATCTTTGAATCTGTTTCAGCTCTGATTTCTCTCCTGCCCTGAATGAAGTCGTCGACACTGAACAATACTCTAAGCGAGAGAGTACAAGCTATTTGAAAATTCTCACCATTAGCATTATTTCCTTTGACCTGAAAGTTCTCATTATCCACCCCATCATTTTCCTGGCCGTCGTGACATTTGTCTTATTGTGTTCTTTGAAAGAAAGGTTAGCTGACATTATCACACCCAGATCCTTTACATTTTCCTTTTATTCTATTTGGCGATCCTCTTGTGTTTTATACAGTCTCTCTTTTGAGTTCTTCATTCTTTCTATATCATTGCAATTGGAACACATCACCATTAAACGTCTTGTTATTCTCTCTCTCTCTCTCTCTCTCTCTCTCTCTCTCTCTCTCTCTCTCTCTCTCTCTCTCTCTCTCTCTCTCTCTCTCTCTCTCTCTCTCTCTCTCTCTTTCCCACTGCCCACTGGACGATTAAGATTTTACTTATATATTCTTGCAGTGTTTCTGTAAACATACATTCCACTTGTTATAAGACAACTCTGAGTGTTAGTGGCGGAAACAAGAGAACTGCCCACTGCAGATGTGACCTTCCAAGTGACTCTTGGCTCACTGCAACAATCTTAAAGCTCCTTCTGCTTAGCAACAAATATTTCTTCAACTGTGAGACCTGTCCTAGCACTGTCTCTGCAGTGTATCAGTACCACTATACAGCAACCCATATCTATAATAGAGTTTAACACAACACAGCAAGTGTTGTGTATAAGTATACAACACAAAACAGCAAGTGTTGTCACACACTAACCTAACACACATGTAGGAGAAACACAAATTTAAGAATAATATTTTGAAAAGCCCATGGTTGTGCCGAGCATTTTAGGCAGACCAACACTAGAACTTTAAACTACTTAAAACTAGTTAAGTTAGGTTATGTGAGTGTTACATATGAGTATAATGTTTAAGTTGTCTAAAGATTATTAAACGTAGTGATTATTTTAAGTAACCAAAGTCTGTATATTAATAAAGCAGTTTTAATCTGAGGTGATAGTAATAGAACAGTATAGTTGTCACAGGTTTGTTCAATGATGGTGTTAATAATTATATTGGTTAATAAAACCAGGTACTTGTGGTGGTGGTCACCCGAGTCTAGAAGATTCATCCTAAACTGTCCTTACAAGGGAAGCCACACACACAACAACATAGCCACACACACAACAACATAGCCACACACACAACAACATAGCCACAACACACAACAACATAGCCACACACACAACAACATAGCCACACACACAACAACATAGCCACACACACAACAACATAGCCACACACACAACAACATAGCCACAACACACAACAACATAGCCACACACACAACAACATAGCCACACACACAACAACATAGCCACACACACAACAACATAGCCACACACACAACAACATAGCCACACACACAACAACATAGCCACACACACAACAACATAGCCACACACACAACAACATAGCCACACACACAACAACATAGCCACAACACACAACAACATAGCCACACACACAACAACATAGCCACACACACAACAACATAGCCACACACACAACAACATAGCCACAACACACAACAACATAGCCACAACACACAACAACATAGCCACACACACAACAACATAGCCACAACACACAACAACATAGCCACACACACAACAACATAGCCACAACACACAACAACATAGCCACAACACACAACAACATAGCCACAACACACAACAACATAGCCACACACACAACAACATAGCCACACACACAACAACATAGCCACACACACAACAACATAGCCACACACACAACAACATAGCCACAACACACAACAACATAGCCACACACACAACAACATAGCCACACACACAACAACATAGCCACACACACAACAACATAGCCACACACACAACAACATAGCCACACACACAACAACATAGCCACACACACAACAACATAGCCACACACACAACAACATAGCCACACACACAACAACATAGCCACACACACAACAACATAGCCACACACACAACAACATAGCCACACACACAACAACATAGCCACACACACAACAACATAGCCACACACACAACAACATAGCCACACACACAACAACATAGCCACACACACAACAACATAGCCACACACACAACAACATAGCCACACACACAACAACATAGCCACACACACAACAACATAGCCACACACACAACGACATAGCCACACACACAACAACATAGCCACACACACAACGACATAGCCACACACACAACAACATAGCCACACACACAACAACATAGCCACACACACAACAACATAGCCACACACACAACGACATAGCCACACACACAACAACATAGCCACACACACAACAACATAGCCACACACACAACAACATAGCCACACACACAACAACATAGCCTCACACACAACAACATAGCCACACACACAACAACATAGCCACACACACAACAACATAGCCACACACACAACAACATAGCCACACACACAACAACATAGCCACACACACAACAACATAGCCACACACACAACAACATAGCCACACACACAACAACATAGCCACACACACAAGAACATAGCCACACACACAAGAACATAGCCACACACACAAGAACATAGCCACACACACAAGAACATAGCCACACACACAACATAGCCACAACACACAAGAACATAGCCACACACACAACAACATAGCCACACACACAACAACATAGCCACACACACACAACAACATAGCCACACACACAACAACATAGCCACAACACACAACAACATAGCCACACACACAACAACATAGCCACAACACAGAACAACATAGCCACACACACAACAACATAGCCACACACACAACAACATAACCACAACACACAACAAAATAGCCACAACACACAACATAGCCACAACACACAACAACATAACCACAACACACAACAAAATAGCCACAACACACAACATAGCCACAACACACAACAACATAGCCACACACACAACAACATAGCCACACACACAACAACATAGCCACAACACACAACAACATAGCCACACACACAACAACATAGCCACAACACACAACAACATAGCCACACACACAACAACATAGCCACACGCACAACAACATAGCCACACACACAACAACATAACCACAACACACAACAACATAACCACAACACACAACAACATAGCCACACACACAACAACATAGCCACAACACACAACAACATAGCCACACACACAACAAAATAGCCACAACACACAACAACATAACCACAACACACAACAAAATAGCCACAACACACAACAACATAGCCACACACACAACAACATAGCCACACACACAACAACATAACCACAACACACAACAAAATAGCCACAACACACAACAACATAACCACAACACACAACAAAATAGCCACAACACACAACAACATAGCCACACACACAACAACATAGCCACAACACACAACAACATAGCCACACACACACAACATAGCCACACACACAACAACATAACCACAACACACAACAAAATAGCCACAACACACAACAACATAACCACAACACACAACAAAATATCCACAACACACAACAACATAGCCACACACACAACAACATAGCCACAACACACAACAACATAGCCACACACACAACAACATAGCCACACACACAACAACATAGCCACACACACAACAACATAACCACAACACACAACAAAATAGCCACAACACACAACATAGCCACAACACACAACAACATAGCCACACACACAACAACATAGCCACACACACAACAACATAACCACAACACACAACAAAATAGCCACAACACACAACAACATAGCCACACACACAACAACATAGCCACACACACAACAACATAGCCACACACACAACAACATAGCCACACACACAACAACATAACCACAACACACAACAAAATAGCCACAACACACAAGAACACAAATACAGCAGGAACGACACAGGAACAAAGTTACAAGAAGAACGACACACAGGAACAAAGTTATAAGAAGAACGACACACAGGAACAAAGTTACAAGAAGAACGACACACAGGAACAAAGTTACAAGAAGAACGACACACAGGAACAAAGTTACAAGAAGAACGACACACAGGAACAAAGTTACAAGAAGAACGACACACAGGAACAAAGTTACAAGAAGAACGACACACAGGAACAAAGTTACAAGAAGAACGACACAGGAACAAAGTTACAAGAAGAACGACACACAGGAACAAAGTTACAAGAAGAACGACACAGGAACAAAGTTACAAGAAGAACGACACACAGGAACAAAGTTACAAGAAGAACGACACACAGGAACAAAGTTACAAGAAGAACGACACACAGGAACAAAGTTACAAGAAGAACGACACAGGAACAAAGTTACAAGAAGAACGACACACAGGAACAAAGTTACAAGAAGAACGACACACAGGAACAAAGTTACAAGAAGAACGACACACAGGAACAAAGTTACAAGAAGAACGACACACAGGAACAAAGTTACAAGAAGAACGACACACAGGAACAAAGTTACAAGAAGAACGACACACAGGAACAAAGTTACAAGAAGAACGACACAGGAACAAAGTTACAAGAAGAACGACACACAGGAACAAAGTTACAAGAAGAACCACACACAGGAACAAAGTTACAAGAAGAACGACACACAGGAACAAAGTTACAAGAAGAACGACACAGGAACAAAGTTACAAGAAGAACGACACACAGGAACAAAGTTACAAGAAGAACGACACACAGGAACAAAGTTACAAGAAGAACGACACACAGGAACAAAGTTACAAGAAGAACCACACACAGGAACAAAGTTACAAGAAGAACGACACACAGGAACAAAGTTACAAGAAGAACGACACAGGAACAAAGTTACAAGAAGAACGACACACAGGAACAAAGTTACAAGAAGAACGACACACAGGAACAAAGTTACAAGAAGAACGACACACAGGAACAAAGTTACAAGAAGAACGACACACAGGAACAAAGTTACAAGAAGAACGACACACAGGAACAAAGTTACAAGAAGAACGACACACAGGAACAAAGTTACAAGAAGAACGACACAGGAACAAAGTTACAAGAAGAACGACACACAGGAACAAAGTTACAAGAAGAACGACACAGGAACAAAGTTACAAGAAGAACGACACACAGGAACAAAGTTACAAGAAGAACGACACACAGGAACAAAGTTACAAGAAGAACGACACACAGGAACAAAGTTACAAGAAGAACGACACAGGAACAAAGTTACAAGAAGAACGACACACAGGAACAAAGTTACAAGAAGAACGACACACAGGAACAAAGTTACAAGAAGAACGACACACAGGAACAAAGTTACAAGAAGAACGACACAGGAACAAAGTTACAAGAAGAACGACACACAGGAACAAAGTTACAAGAAGAACGACACACAGGAACAAAGTTACAAGAAGAACGACACACAGGAACAAAGTTACAAGAAGAACGACACAGGAACAAAGTTACAAGAAGAACGACACACAGGAACAAAGTTACAAGAAGAACGACACACAGGAACAAAGTTACAAGAAGAACGACACACAGGAACAAAGTTACAAGAAGAACGACACACAGGAACAAAGTTACAAGAAGAACGACACACAGGAACAAAGTTACAAGAAGAACGACACACAGGAACAAAGTTACAAGAAGAACGACACACAGGAACAAAGTTACAAGAAGAACGACACACAGGAACAAAGTTACAAGAAGAACGACACACAGGAACAAAGTTACAAGAAGAACGACACACAGGAACAAAGTTACAAGAAGAACGACACACAGGAACAAAGTTACAAGAAGAACGACACACAGGAACAAAGTTACAAGAAGAACGACACACAGGAACAAAGTTACAAGAAGAACGACACACAGGAACAAAGTTACAAGAAGAACGACACACAGGAACAAAGTTACAAGAAGAACGACACACAGGAACAAAGTTATAAGAAGAACGACACACAGGAACAAAGTTACAAGAAGAACGACACACAGGAACAAAGTTACAAGAAGAACGACACACAGGAACAAAGTTACAAGAAGAACGACACACAGGAACAAAGTTATAAGAAGAACGACACACAGGAACAAAGTTACAAGAAGAACGACACACAGGAACAAAGTTACAAGAAGAACCACACACAGGAACAAAGTTACAAGAAGAACGACACACAGGAACAAAGTTACAAGAAGAACGACACACAGGAACAAAGTTACAAGAAGAACGACACACAGGAACAAAGTTACAAGAAGAACGACACACAGGAACAAAGTTACAAGAAGAACGACACACAGGAACAAAGTTATAAGAAGAACGACACACAGGAACAAAGTTACAAGAAGAACGACACACAGGAACAAAGTTACAAGAAGAACGACACACAGGAACAAAGTTACAAGAAGAACGACACACAGGAACAAAGTTACAAGAAGAACGACACACAGGAACAAAGTTACAAGAAGAACGACACACAGGAACAAAGTTACAAGAAGAACGACACACAGGAACAAAGTTACAAGAAGAACCACACACAGGAACAAAGTTACAAGAAGAACGACACACAGGAACAAAGTTACAAGAAGAACCACACACAGGAACAAAGTTACAAGAAGAACCACACACAGGAACAAAGTTACAAGAAGAACCACACACAGGAACAAAGTTACAAGAAGAACGACACACAGGAACAAAGTTACAAGAAGAACGACACACAGGAACAAAGTTACAAGAAGAACGACACACAGGAACAAAGTTATAAGAAGAACGACACACAGGAACAAAGTTACAAGAAGAACGACACACAGGAACAAAGTTACAAGAAGAACGACACACAGGAACAAAGTTACAAGAAGAACGACACACAGGAACAAAGTTACAAGAAGAACGACACACAGGAACAAAGTTACAAGAAGAACGACACACAGGAACAAAGTTATAAGAAGAACGACACACAGGAACAAAGTTACAAGAAGAACGACACACAGGAACAAAGTTACAAGAAGAACGACACACAGGAACAAAGTTACAAGAAGAACGACACACAGGAACAAAGTTATAAGAAGAACGACACACAGGAACAAAGTTACAAGAAGAACGACACACAGGAACAAAGTTACAAGAAGAACCACACACAGGAACAAAGTTACAAGAAGAACGACACACAGGAACAAAGTTACAAGAAGAACGACACACAGGAACAAAGTTACAAGAAGAACGACACACAGGAACAAAGTTACAAGAAGAACGACACACAGGAACAAAGTTACAAGAAGAACGACACACAGGAACAAAGTTATAAGAAGAACGACACACAGGAACAAAGTTACAAGAAGAACGACACACAGGAACAAAGTTACAAGAAGAACGACACACAGGAACAAAGTTACAAGAAGAACGACACACAGGAACAAAGTTACAAGAAGAACGACACACAGGAACAAAGTTACAAGAAGAACGACACACAGGAACAAAGTTATAAGAAGAACGACACACAGGAACAAAGTTACAAGAAGAACGACACACAGGAACAAAGTTACAAGAAGAACGACACACAGGAACAAAGTTACAAGAAGAACGACACACAGGAACAAAGTTACAAGAAGAACGACACACAGGAACAAAGTTACAAGAAGAACGACACACAGGAACAAAGTTACAAGAAGAACGACACACAGGAACAAAGTTACAAGAAGAACGACACACAGGAACAAAGTTACAAGAAGAACGACACACAGGAACAAAGTTACAAGAAGAACGACACACAGGAACAAAGTTACAAGAAGAACGACACACAGGAACAAAGTTACAAGAAGAACGACACACAGGAACAAAGTTACAAGAAGAACGACACACAGGAACAAAGTTACAAGAAGAACGACACACAGGAACAAAGTTACAAGAAGAACGACACACAGGAACAAAGTTACAAGAAGAACGACACATTACTTGCAACATAGGCACTTACTGTACACCATATTACAAAATTCTTAATTCACATATTTTGAGAGTATTTTTCAAGACTTGCTAGGTCGGTGAAGCATATTGTTTAAATAAGTTCACTCGGAGCACAATAAAAAATACACCAAGTCGTGGTAGTAAAGTTGAATTATCCACTTAGGATATAATTAGTTGTTTATTGTTTACTGCAACGACATGAAGACTATTGTGAGTGTAAGATAATAGTGAGCTGCCACATTACACTAGTGCCACACTAGTGCCACACTACACCAGTGCTACACTACACACACTAGTGCCACATTACACTAGTGCCACACTACACCAGTGCTACACTACACACACTAGTGCCACACTACACCAGTGCTACACTACACACACTAGTGCCACACTACACCAGTGCTACACTACACACACTAGTGCCACATTACACTAGTGCCACACTACACCAGTGCTACACTACACACACTAGTGCCACACTACACCAGTGCTACACTACACACACTAGTGCCACACTACACCAGTGCTACACTACACACACTAGTGCCACATTACACTAGTGCCACACTACACCAGTGCTACACTACACACACTAGTGCCACACTACACCAGTGCTACACTACACACACTAGTGCCACATTACACTAGTGCCACACTACATCAGTGCTACACTACACACACTAGTGCTACATTACACTAGTGCCACACTACATCAGTGCTACACTACACACACTAGTGCCACACTACACTACTGCCACACTAGTGCCAAACTAGTGCCACACTACACTACTGCCACACTACACCAGTGCTACACTACACACACTAGTGCCACACTACACTACTGCCACACTAGTGCCACTAGTGCCACACTACACTAGTGCCACACTATACTACACACTACTGCCACACTACACTAGTGCCACACTACACACACTAGTGCCACACTACACCAGTGCTACACTACACACACTAGTGCCACACTACACTACTGCCACACTAGTGCCAAACTAGTGCCACACTACACTACTGCCACACTACACTACACACTACTGCCACACTACACTAGTGCCACACTACTCTACACACTACTGCCACACTACACTATACACACTACTGCCACACTACACTAGTGCCACACTACACTACACACTACTGCCACACTACGCTAGTGCCACACTACGCTAGTGCCACACTACTGCTACACTACACTAGTGCCATACTACACTACACACTACTGCCACACTACGCTAGTGCCACACTACGCTAGTGCCACACTACTGCTACACTACACTAGTGCCACACTACACTACACACTACTGCCACACTACACTATACACACTACTGCCACACTACACTAGTGCCACACTACACTACACACTACTGCCACACTACACTACACACTACTGCCACACTACACTAGTGCCACACTACACTACACACTACTGCCACACTACACTAGTGCCACACTACACAACACACTACTGCCAGACTACACTAGTGCCACACTACACTACACACTACTGCCACACTACACTAGTGCCACACTACACACACTAATGCCACGCTACACCAGTGCTACACTACACACAGTAGTGCCACACTACACACTAGTGCCACGCTACACTAGTGCTACACTACACACACTAGTGCCACACTACACACTAGTGCCACACTACACACTAGTGCCACACTACACACTAATGCTACATTACACACACTAGTGCCACACTACACACTAGTGCTACACTACACACACTAGTGCTACAGTACACACACTAGTGCCACACTACACTAGTGCCACACTACACACTAGTGCCACACTACACACTAGTGCTACGCTACACACACTAGTGCCACACTACACTAGTGCCCCACTACACACTAGTGCCATACTACACACTAGTGCTACACTACACACACTAGTGCCACACTACACTACACACACCAGTGCTACACTACACTACACACACTAGTGCCACACTACACACCAGTGCTACACTACACACACTAGTGCCCCACTACACACTAGTGCCATACTACACACTAGTGCTACACTACACACTAGTGCCCCACTACACACTAGTGCCATACTACACACTAGTGCCACACTACACACTAGTGCCATACTACACACTAGTGCTACACTACACACACTAGTGCCCCACTACACACTAGTGCCATACTACACACTAGTGCTACACTACACACACTAGTGCCACACTACACTACACACACCAGTGCTACACTACACTACACACACTAGTGCCACACTACACTACACACACCAGTGCTACACTACACTACACACACCAGTGCCACACTACACTACACACACCAGTGCTACACTACACTACACACACCAGTGCCACACTACACTACACACACCAGTGCCACACTACACTACACACACCAGTGCTACACTACACTACACACACCAGTGCCACACTACACTACACACACCAGTGCTACACTACACTACACACACTAGTGCCACACTACACTACACACACTAGTGCCACACTACACTACACACACTAGTGCTACACTACACTACACACTACTGCCACACTACACACACTAGTGCCACACTACACACTAGTGTCACTACACTACACACAATAGTGTCACACTACACTACACACTACTGCCACACTACACACAATAGTGTCACACTACACTACACACACCAGTGCCACACTACACTACACACACCAGTGCTACACTACACTACACACACTAGTGCCACACTACACTACACACACCAGTGCTACACTACACTACACACACTAGTGCCACACTACACTACACACACTAGTGCCACACTACACTACACACACCAGTGCTACACTACACTACACACACCAGTGCTACACTACACTACACACACTAGTGCCACACTACACTACACACACCAGTGCTACACTACACTACACACACTAGTGCCACACTACACTACACACACCAGTGCTACACTACACTACACACACCAGTGCTACACTACACTACACACACCAGTGCCACACTACACTACACACACCAGTGCTACACTACACTACACACACCAGTGCCACACTACACTACACACACCAGTGCTACACTACACTACACACACTAGTGCCACACTACACTACACACACCAGTGCCACACTACACTACACACACCAGTGCTACACTACACTACACACACTAGTGCTACACTACACACACTAGTGCCACACTACACTACACACACCAGTGCTACACTACACTACACACACCAGTGCCACACTACACTACACACACCAGTGCTACACTACACTACACACACCAGTGCCACACTACACTACACACACCAGTGCTACACTACACTACACACACCAGTGCCACACTACACTACACACACCAGTGCTACACTACACTACACACACTAGTGCCACACTACACTACACACACCAGTGCCACACTACACTACACACACTAGTGCCACACTACACTACACACACCAGTGGTACACTACACTACACACACTAGTGCCACACTACACTACACACACCAGTGCCACACTACACTACACACACTAGTGCCACACTACACTACACACACCAGTGCCACACTACACTACACACACCAGTGCCACACTACACTACACACACCAGTGCTACACTACACTACACACACCAGTGCTACACTACACTACACACACCAGTGCTACACTACACTACACACACCAGTGCCACACTACACTACACACACTAGTGCCACACTACACTACACACACCAGTGCTACACTACACTACACACACTAGTGCCACACTACACTACACACACCAGTGCTACACTACACTACACACACTAGTGCTACACTACACACACTAGTGCTACACTACACACACTAGTGCCACACTACACTACACACTACTGCCACCCTACACACACTAGTGCCACACTACACACACTAGTGCCACACTACACTACACACACTAGTGCCACACTACACTACACACACTAGTGCCACACTACACTACACTATACACTACTGCCACACTATATTGTAGGATATGATTACAGTGTAAAAGGTACTTAGAATTCATTTAACAGATATGCTATGTCTATAGACTACTTAAAATTTAAGTATCTGGTAAAAGAAACTTCAAAATACAGAGAGTGGTGTCTACGGTGGGAAGAAGTGGAACTGCATGTGAAGTGGTGAATATAAACTCTATGTAACAGTTTATATGCAGACATAATATGGGTCAAAATGGCAGAACCCAGCAACGGGCGCAGACAGGGCAGGGCTAAGAGTCAGGATTCCACCACAACAGACACAAGTAGGTGAGTCACACTGAAGGAAGAGTGAGAGTGTAGATGGGAAGGGGAATGTAGGGGTGGAACGGTGAGTGTAGTTGGGGAGGGGAATGTAGGGGTGGAACGGTGAGTGTAGTTGGGGAGGGGAATGTAGGGGTGGAACGGTGATTGTAGTTGGGGAGGGGAATGTAGGGGTGGAACGGTGAGTGTAGTTGGGAAGGGGAATGTAGGGGTGGAACGGTGATTGTAGTTGGGGAGGGGAATGTAGGGGTGGAACGGTGAGTGTAGTTGGGAAGGGGAATGTAGGGGTGGAACGGTGATTGTAGTTGGGGAGGGGAATGTAGGAGTGGAACGGTGAGTGTAGTTGGGAAGGGGAATGTAGGGGTGGAACGGTGAATGTAGTTGGGAAGGGGAATGTAGGGGTGGAACGGTGAGTGTAGTTGGGAAGGGGAATGTAGGGGTGGAACGGTGATTGTAGTTGGGAAGGGGAATGTAGGGGTGGAACGGTGAGTGTAGTTGGGAAGGGGAATGTAGGGGTGGAACGGTGAATGTAGTTGGGAAGGGGAATGTAGGGGTGGAACGGTGAGTGTAGTTGGGGAGGGGAATGTAGGGGTGGAACGGTGAGTGTAGTTGGGAAGGGGAATGTAGGGGTGGAACGGTGATTGTAGTTGGGGAGGGGAATGTAAGGGTGGAACGGTGAGTGTAGTTGGGGAGGGGAATGTAGGGGTGAAACGGTGAGTGTAGTTGGGGAGGTGAATGTAGGGGTGGAACGGTGATTGTGTAGGGGAATTGGGGTGGAAGGGGAATGTAGGGGTGGAACGGTGAGTGTAGTTGGGGAGGGGAATGTAGGGGTGGAACGGTGAGTGTAGTTGGGAAGGGGAATGTAGGGGTGGAACGGTGAGTGTAGTTGGGTAGGGGAATGTAGGGGTGGAACGGTGATTGTAGTTGGGGAGGGGAATGTAGGAGTGGAACGGTGAGTGTAGTTGGGAAGGGGAATGTAGGGGTGGAACGGTGATTGTAGTTGGGGAGGGGAATGTAGGGGTGGAACGGTGAGTGTAGTTGGGAAAGGGAATGTAGGGGTGGAACGGTGAGTGTAGTTGGGGAGGGGAATGTAGGGGTGGAACGGTGAGTGTAGTTGGGATGGGGATTGTAGGGGTGGAACGGTGAGTGTAGTTGGGAAGGGGAATGTAGGGGTGGAACGGTGAGTGTAGTTGGGGAGGGGAATGTAGGGGTGGAACGGTGAGTGTAGTTGGGGAGGGGAATGTAGGGGTGGAACGGTGAGTGTAGTTGGGAAGGGGAATGTAGGGGTGGAACGGTGATTGTAGTTGGGGAGGGGAATGTAGGGGTGGAATGGTAATTGTAGTTGGGGAGGGAAATGTAGGGGTGGAACGGTGATTGTAGTTGGGGAGGGGAATGTAGGGGTGGAACGGTGAGTGTAGTTGGGAAGGGGAATGTAGGGGTGGAACGGTGAGTGTAGTTGGGAAGGGGAATGTAGGGGTGGAACGGTGAGTGTAGTTGGGGAGGGGAATGTAGGGGTGGAACGGTGAGTGTAGTTGGGGAAGGGAATGTAGGGGTGGAATGGTGAGTGTAGTTGGGTAGGGGAATTTAAGGGTGGAATGGTAATTGTAGTTGGGGAGGGAAATGTAGGGGTGGAACGGTGATTGTAGTTGGGGAGGGGAATGTAGGGGTGGAAAGGTGATTGTAGTTGGGAAGGGGAATGTAGGGGTGGAACGGTGAGTGTAGTTGAGAAAGGGAATGTAGGGGTGGAACGGTGAGTGTAATTGGGGAGGGGAATGTAGGGGTGGAACGGTGAGTGTAGTTGGGAAGGGGAATGTAGGGGTGGAACGGTGAGTGTAGTTGGGAAAGGGAATGTAGGGGTGGAACGGTGAGTGTAGTTGGGAAAGGGAATGTAGGGGTGGAACGGTGAGTGTAGTTGGGGAGGGGAATGTAGGGGTGGAACGGTGAGTGTAGTTGGGAAAGGGAATGTAGGGGTGGAACGGTGAGTGTAGTTAGGGAGGGGAATGTAGGGGTGGAACGGTGAGTGTATTTGGGGAGGGGAATGTAGGGGTGGAACGGTGAGTGTAGTTGGGGAGGGGAATGTAGGGGTGGAACGGTGAGTGTAGTTGGGAAGGGGAATGTAGGGGTGGAACGGTGATTGTAGTTGGGGAGGGGAATGTAGGGGTGGAATGGTGATTGTAGTTGGGGAGGGGAATGTAGGGGTGGAATGGTGATTGTAGTTGGGGAGGGGAATGTAGGGCTGGAACGGTGATTGTAGTTGGGGAGGGGAATGTAGGGGTGGAAAGGTGATTGTAGTTGGGGAGGGGAATGTAGGGGTGGAACGGTGAGTGTAGTTGGGAAGGGGAATGTAGGGGTGGAACGGTGAGTGTAGTTGGGAAGGGGAATGTAGGGGTGGAACGGTGAGTGTAGTTGGGGAGGGGAATGTAGGGCTGGAACGGTGAGTGTAGTTGGGGAGGGGAATGTAGGGATGGAACGGTGAGTGTAGTTGGGGAGGGGAATGTAGGGGTGGAACGGTGAGTGTAGTTGGGGAGGGGAATGTAGGGGTGGAACGGTGAGTGTAGTTGGGCAGGGGAATGTAGGGGTGGAACGGTGAATGTAGTTGGGGAGGGGAAAGTAGGGATGGAACGGTGAGTGTAGTTGGGGAGGGGAATGTAGGGGTGGAACGGTGAGTGTAGTTGGGGAGGGGAATGTAGGGGTGGAACGGTGAGTGTAGTTGGGGAGGGGAATGTAGGGGTGGAACGGTGAGTGTAGTTGGGAAGGGGAATGTAGGGGTGGAACGGTGAGTGTAGTTGGGAAGGGGAATGTAGGGGTGGAACGGTGAGTGTAGTTGGGGAGGGGAATGTAGGGGTGGAACGGTGAGTGTAGTTGGGGAGGGGAATGTAGGGATGGAACGGTGAATGTAGTTGGGGAGGGGAAAGTAGGGATGGAACGGTGAGTGTAGTTGGGGAGGGGAATGTAGGGGTGGAACGGTGAGTGTAGTTGGGGAGGGGAATGTAGGGGTAGAACGGTGATTGTAGTTGGGGAGGGGAATGTAGGGGTGGAACGGTGAGTGTAGTTGGGGAGGGGAATGTAGGGGTGGAACGGTGAGTGTAGTTGGGGAGGGGAATGTAGTGGTGGAACGGTGAGTGTAGTTGGGGAGGGGAATGTAGGGGTGGAACGGTGAGTGTAGTTGGGGAGGGGAATGTAGGGGTGGAACGGTGAGTGTAGTTGGGGAGGGGAATGTAGTGGTGGAACGGTGAGTGTAGTTGGGGAGGGGAATGTAGTGGTGGTATATTTTCTTAACTATCATTATAGATACAACATTGTATCTACCTGTTACTTAAGCAACACTTGAATACCCCAGCAGCTACTGCAGTTTTCTTGCATAATATCACTGGTACTTGTTCATCGAGGAACATTGTTGATGGTTCACACCTTCACTGTCCTTCTACATACATATATATATATATATATATATATATATATATATATATATATATATATATATATATATATATATATATATATATATATATATATATATATCTTGGCTTCCCTTCATTTACCTCCAATATATGTTCTTGCAGCATTTAAGTTTTCTCTTCTCCCTGAGGAGGTTCCGATGATTCGCGAGTGTTGTTCGTGGCTTCCAGGTGTCAAGACTCATTCTCATGCCACTACAGTTTACACTGGTGGTTCTAAGTCTTCTGAAAGTGCGGGTTTACAGTAGTTTTTTCAGCTAACATTTTTGCAAATGAGTTGTATGCAGTTTGCATGGCAAGTCATACGTAGTTCTTCACTGCCTACGTCAACACATGTTGTGTTTTCAGATTCCTATAGCGCACTGTAGACCGTCCACAAATTTGATTCTCTTTATCCCATCGTTCTCTTTATACAGCTTTGGTTATGCAGCATTGATAGTAAACACAAAAACATCATTTTGTGCTGGGTCCCTCGACACGTGGATGATGGGGACAAGAGCAAGCAGACTCTGCTGGTTGGTCAGCAGTTTATGATTTCATTTCATGTAAGGGCATTCCTTTTTCAGATTATTTTGGAGTAAACTCTAGACAAGTACGCAACCGTTGTCAACACTTGTCATCAAAGGTGACAAGTGAGGAATTAAGGAAAGATCCTGGACTTCACCTTACGGAACAAAGGAAATGCTATAGTAATTATGGACACGGTGGATTATAGTGGAAAAATGAACATGTTATTAGAAGACGGAGGAACTTAGGTGCCTCTTAAGTCATGAGAGTGACTCATCACAAGTGTGGAAGCAGTTTCAAGTTCTTTTGAAACCTGGCTAAAAAAAACAGAAAGGTGACATTTGACGATTTAGAGGTTTGAAACTACAGGTCAGCGTATACATGAGAGAGGTCAGAGCTCCTCAACAGTGTTCATGGGGTCAGAAAGTGCTCCACCAAGCTTGTGCTGGAGCCTCACACACACATTATGCTGTGACATGTCCTGTCTTAGGTGTTGTTGTCTCATGACGACCGCATCTACACACTGCCAAGACCACCACATAAATTGTGTTTAACTGATACGATGAAGAAGCCTACACTTACACTTATATATATATATATATATATATATATATATATATATATATATATATATATATATATATATATATATATATATATATATATATATACTTGGTAATAAATACCCAAGTTGGTTTAGAAAACACGTAAGCAAACACTAAACTTTCCTGGGACCTTGATTCACGGTCCCAGGACCGAAACGTTTTCTAATAAATATGTTATAGTGTCATATATATATATATATATATATATATATATATATATATATATATATATATATATATATATATATATATATATATATATATATATATATATATATATATATATATATATATATAAACTCCCTTAAAAATTAAACTTTTCCAAAAAATTAATTTACAAGAAAAATAATGTTTTTTTTCATTGATAATGATATGAAGAGTTTTTAATTTTTGTGCCAAAAGTGAGTCAGAAACCTGACACAAGATGTCTTAAACTAACACTATTTTTTTTTAGGTAAATTCTGCTTTATATTTCATAGATTATTTTATATTTATTTAATATTCTTAAAATTAATATTTTTTTTCTTTCGTTTTGTTCAGATTTACGATGATTATTAGGTACAGTGAACTCTTGTTAAATAGACCAGACTGGACGATACAGTGCATGACCAGACTGGACGATACAGTGCATGACCAAACTGGATGATACAGTGCATGACCAAACTGGACGATACAGTCCATGACCAGACTGGACGATACAGTGCATGACCAGACTGGACGATACAGTGCATGACCAAACTGGACGATACAGTCATGACCAACTGGACGATACAGTGACGACTGGACGATACAGTGCATGACCAAACTGGATGATACAGATGACAGACTGCGATACAGATGACCAGACTGGACGATACAGTGCATGACCAAACTGGATGATACAGTGCATGACCAAACTGACGATACAGTGCATGACTGGACGATACAGTCCATGACCAAACTGACGATACAGTTCAACTGGACGATACAGTGCATGACCAAACTGGACGATACAGTGCATGACCAAACTGGACGATACAGTGCATGACCAAACTGACGATACAGTCCATGACTGGACGATACAGTCCATGACCAAACTGGACGATACAGTGCATGACCAAACTGGACGATACAGTGCATGACCAAACTGGACGATAGAGTGCATGACCAAACTGGACGATAGAGTGCATGACCAAACTGGATGATACAGTCCATGACCAAACTGGACGATACAGTGCATGACCAAACTGGACGATACAGTGCATGACCAAACTGGACGATACAGTGCATGACCAAACTGGACGATACAGTGCATGACCAAACTGGACGATACAGTGCATGACCAAACTGGACGATACAGTGCATGACCAAACTGGACGATACAGTGCATGACCAAACTGGACGATACAGTGCATGACCAAACTGGATGATACAGTCCATGACCAAACTGGACGATACAGTCCATGACCAAACTGGACGATACAGTCCATGACCAAACTGGACGATACAGTGCATGACCAAACTGGATGATACAGTCCATGACCAAACTGGACGATACAGTGCATGACCAAACTGGATGATACAGTCCATGACCAAACTGGACGATACAGTCCATGACCAAACTGGACGATACAGTGCATGACCAAACTGGACGATACAGTCCATGACCAAACTGGACGATACAGTCCATGACCAGACTGGACGATACAGTGCATGACCAGACTGGATGATACAGTGCATGACCAAACTGGATGATCAAGTCCATGACCAGACTGGACGATACAGTGCATGACCAAACTGGACGATACAGTCCATGACCAAACTGGACGATACAGTCCATGACCAAACTGGACGATACAGTGCATGACCAAACTGGACGATACAGTCCATGACCAAACTGGACGATACAGTCCATGACCAGACTGGACGATACAGTGCATGACCAGACTGGATGATACAGTGCATGACCAAACTGGACGATACAGTGCATGACCAAACTGGATGATACAGTGCATGACCAAACTGGATGATACAGTGCATGACCAAACTGGATGATACAGTGCATGACCAAACTGGACGATACAGTCCATGACCAAACTGGATGATACAGTGCATGACCAAACTGGACGATACAGTCCATGACCAAACTGGATGATACAGTCCATGACCAAACTGGACGATACAGTGCATGACCAAACTGGACGATACAGTCCATGACCAAACTGGATGATACAGTGCATGACCAAACTGGATGATACAGTGCATGACCAAACTGGATGATACAGTCCATGACCAGACTGGACGATACAGTGCATGACCAAACTGGATGATACAGTCCATGACCAGACTGGACGATACAGTGCATGACCAGACTGGACGATACAGTGCATGACCAAACTGGATGATACAGTGCATGACCAAACTGGATGATACAGTGCATGACCAAACTGGATGATACAGTCCATGACCAAACTGGATGATACAGTCCATGACCAGACTGGATGATACAGTCCATGACCAAACTGGATGATACAGTCCATGACCAAACTGGATGATACAGTGCATGACCAAACTGGATGATACAGTCCATGACCAAACTGGATGATACAGTCCATGACCAAACTGGATGATACAGTCCATGACCAAACTGGATGATACAGTGCATGACCAAACTGGACGATACAGTCCATGACCAGACTGGACGATACAGTCCATGACCAGACTGGACGATACAGTGCATGACCAAACTGGATGATACAGTCCATGACCAGACTGGACGATACAGTGCATGACCAAACTGGATGATACAGTGCATGACCAAACTGGATGATACAGTGCATGACCAAACTGGATGATACAGTGCATGACCAAACTGGATGATACAGTCCATGACCAAACTGGATGATACAGTCCATGACCAAACTGGACGATACAGTCCATGACCAAACTGGATGATACAGTCCATGACCAAACTGGATGATACAGTGCATGACCAAACTGGATGATACAGTGCATGACCAAACTGGATGATACAGTCCATGACCAAACTGGACGATACAGTGCATGACCAAACTGGACGATACAGTCCATGACCAGACTGGACGATACAGTGCATGACCAAACTGGATGATACAGTGCATGAATAAACTGGACGATACAGTCCATGACCAGACTGGACGATACAGTGCATGACCAAACTGGATGATACAGTCCATGACCAAACTAGATGATACAGTCCATGACCAAACTAGATGATACAGTCCATGACCAAACTAGATGATACAGTCCATGACCAAACTAGATGATACAGTCCATGACCAAACTGGACGATACAGTCCATGACCAAACTAGATGATACAGTCCATGACCAAACTAGATGATACAGTCCATGACCAAACTAGATGATACAGTCCATGACCAAACTGGACGATACAGTCCATGACCAGACTGGACGATAGAGTCCATGACCAAACTGGATGATACAGTGCATGACCAAACTGGACGATACAGTGCATGACCAAACTGGACGATACAGTCCATGACCAAACTGGACGATACAGTCCATGATCAGACTGGATGATACAGTCCATGACCAGACTGGACGATGCAGTGCATGACCAAACTGGACGATACAGTGCATGACCAAACTGGACGATACAGTCCATGACCAGACTGGACGATACAGTGCATGACCAAACTGGACGATACAGTCCATGACCAAACTGGACGATACAGTGCATGACCAAACTGGACGATACAGTGCATGACCAAACTGGACGATACAGTGCATGACCAAACTGGACGATACAGTCCATGACCAAACTGGACGATACAGTGCATGACAAAACTGGACGATACAGTGCATGACCAAACTGGACGATACAGTGCATGACCAAACTGGACGATACAGTCCATGACCAGACTGGACGATACAGTACGTGACCAAACTGGACGATCCAGTCCATGACCAAACTGGATGATACAGTCCATGACCAAACTGGATGATACAGTCCATGACCAAACTGGACGATACAGTGCATGACCAAACTGGACGATACAGTGCATGACCAAACTGGACGATACAGTGCATGACCAAACTGGACGATACAGTCCATGACCAAACTGGACGATACAGTGCATGACCAAACTGGACGATACAGTGCATGACCAAACTGGACGATACACTGCATGACCAAACTGGACGATACAGTCCATGACCAGACTGGACGATACAGTACGTGACCAAACTGGACGATCCAGTCCATGACCAAACTGGATGATACAGTCCATGACCAAACTGGATGATACAGTCCATGACCAAACTAGATGATACAGTCCATGACCAAACTGGACGATACAGTCCATGACCAAACTGGACGATACAGTCCATGACCAAACTAGATGATACAGTCCATGACCAAACTGGACGATACAGTCCATGACCAAACTAGATGATACAGTCCATGACCAAACTAGATGATACAGTCCATGACCAAACTGGACGATCCAGTCCATGACCAAACTGGACGATACAGTCCATGACCAAACTAGATGATACAGTCCATGACCAAACTGGACGATCCAGTCCATGACCAAACTGGATGATACAGTCCATGACCAAACTAGATGATACAGTCCATGACCAAACTGGACGATCCAGTCCATGACCAAACTGGACGATACAGTCCATGACCAAACTAGATGATACAGTCCATGACCAAACTAGATGATACAGTCCATGACCAAACTGGACGATCCAGTCCATGACCAAACTGGATGATACAGTCCATGACCAAACTAGATGATACAGTCCATGACCAAACTGGACGATCCAGTCCATGACCAAACTGGACGATACAGTCCATGACCAAACTAGATGATACAGTCCATGACCAAACTGGACGATACAGTCCATGACCAAACTAGATGATACAGTCCATGACCAAACTAGATGATACAGTCCATGACCAGACTGGATGATACAGTGCATGACCAAACTGGACGATACAGTGCATGACCAAACTGGACGATACAGTCCATGACCAAACTGGACGATACAGTCCATGACCAAACTGGACGATGCAGTGCATGACCAAACTGGACGATACAGTCCATGACCAGTCTGGATGATACAGTCCATGACCAGACTGGACGATGCAGTCCATGAACAGACTGGACGATACAGTGCATGACCAGACTGGATGATACAGTCCATGACCAGACTGGACGATACAGTCCATTACCAGACTGGATGATACAGTCCATGACCAGACTGGACGATACAGTCCATGACCAGACTGGACGATACAGTGCATGACCAAACTGGACGATACAGTCCATGACCAAACTGACGATACAGTCCATGACCAGACTGGACGATACAGTGCATGACCAAACTGGACGATACAGTCCATGACCAGACTGGATGATACAGTCCATGACCAGACTGGACGATACAGTCCATGACCAGACTGGACGATACAGTGCATGACCAAACTGGACGATACAGCCCATGACCAAACTGGACGATACAGTCCATGACCAGACTGGACGATACAGTGCATGACCAAACTGGACGATACAGTCCATGACCAAACTGGATGATACAGTGCATGACCAAACTGGACGATACAGTCCATGACCAGACTGGACGATACAGTGCATGACCAAACTGGACGATACAGTCCATGACCAAACTAGATGATACAGTCCATGACCAAACTGGACGATACAGTCCATGACCAAACTAGATGATACAGTCCATGACCAAACTGGACGATACAGTCCATGACCAGACTGGACGATACAGTCCATGACCAAACTGGACGATACAGTCCATGACCAAACTAGATGATACAGTCCATGACCAAACTGGACGATACAGTCCCTGACCAAACTGGACGATACAGTCCATGACCAAACTGGACGATACAGTCCATGACCAAACTAGATGATTCAGTCCATGACCAAACTGGACGATACAGTCCATGACCAAACTAGATGATACAGTCCATGACCAAACTGGACGATACAGTCCATGACCAAACTGGACGATACAGTCCATGACCAAACTGGACGATACAGTCCATGACCAAACTGGACGATACAGTCCATGACCAAACTAGATGATACAGTCCATGACCAAACTGGACGATACAGTCCATGACCAAACTGGACGATACAGTGCATGACCAAACTGGACGATACAGTCCATGACCAAACTGGACGATACAGTCCATGACCAAACTGGACGATACAGTCCATGACCAAACTGGACGATACAGTGCATGACCAAACTGGACGATACAGTCCATGACCAAACTGGGCGATACAGTCCATGACCAAACTGGACGATACAGTGCATGACCAAACTGGGCGATACAGTCCATGACCAAACTGGACGATACAGTGCATGACCAAACTGGGCGATACAGTCCATGACCAAACTGGACGATACAGTGCATGACCAAACTGGACGATACAGTCCATGACCAAACTGGGCGATACAGTCCATGACCAAACTGGACGATACAGTCCATGACCAAACTGGGCGATACAGCCCATGACCAAACTGGACGATACAGTGCATGACCAAACTGGATGATACAGTCCATGACCAAACTGGACGATACAGTGCATGACCAAACTGGACGATACAGTCCATGACCAAACTGGATGATACAGTCCATGACCAAACTGGACGATACAGTGCATGACCAAACTGGACGATACAGTCCATGACCAAACTGGATGATACAGTGCATGACCAAACTGGACGATACAGTCCATGACCAAACTGGGCGATACAGTCCATGACCAAACTGGACGATACAGTGCATGACCAAACTGGGCGATACAGTCCATGACCAGACTGGACGATACAGTGCATGACCAAACTGGATGATACAGTCCATGACCAAACTGGACGATACAGTGCATGACCAAACTGGACGATACAGTCCATGACCAAACTGGATGATACAGTGCATGACCAAACTGGACGATACAGTGCATGACCAAACTGGATGATACAGTCCATGACCAAACTGGACGATACAGTGCATGACCAAACTGGATGATACAGTCCATGACCAAACTGGACGATACAGTCCATGACCAAACTGGATGATACAGTCCATGACCAAACTGGACGATACAGTGCATGACCAAACTGGATGATACAGTCCATGACCAAACTGGACGATACAGTGCATGACCAAACTGGACGATACAGTCCATGACCAGACTGGACGATACAGTGCATGACCAAACTGGACGATACAGTCCATGACCAAACTGGACGATACAGTCCATGACCAAACTGGACGATACAGTCCATGACCAAACTGGACGATACAGTGCATGACCAAACTGGACGATACAGTCCATGACCAAACTGGACGATACAGTCCATGACCAGACTGGACGATACAGTGCATGACCAAACTGGACGATACAGTCCATGACCAAACTGGACGATACAGTCCATGACCAGACTGGACGATACAGTGCATGACCAAACTGGACGATACAGTCCATGACCAAACTGGACGATACAGTCCATGACCAAACTGGACGATACAGTGCATGACCAAACTGGACGATACAGTCCATGACCAAACTGGACGATACAGTCCATGACCAGACTGGACGATACAGTGCATGACCAAACTGGACGATACAGTCCATGACCAAACTGGACGATACAGTCCATGACCAGACTGGACGATACAGTGCATGACCAAACTGGACGATACAGTCCATGACCAAACTGGACGATACAGTCCATGACCAAACTGGGCGATACAGTCCATGACCAGACTGGACGATACAGTGCATGACCAAACTGGAGGATACAGTCCATGACCAAACTGGACGATACAGTGCATGACCAAACTGGACGATACAGTCCATGACCAAACTGGATGATACAGTGCATGACCAAACTGGACGATACAGTGCATGACCAAACTGGATGATACAGTCCATGACCAAACTGGACGATACAGTGCATGACCAAACTGGATGATACAGTCCATGACCAAACTGGACGATACAGTCCATGACCAAACTGGATGATACAGTCCATGACCAAACTGGACGATACAGTGCATGACCAAACTGGATGATACAGTCCATGACCAAACTGGACGATACAGTGCATGACCAAACTGGACGATACAGTCCATGACCAGACTGGACGATACAGTGCATGACCAAACTGGACGATACAGTCCATGACCAAACTGGACGATACAGTCCATGACCAAACTGGACGATACAGTCCATGACCAAACTGGACGATACAGTGCATGACCAAACTGGACGATACAGTCCATGACCAAACTGGACGATACAGTCCATGACCAGACTGGACGATACAGTGCATGACCAAACTGGACGATACAGTCCATGACCAAACTGGACGATACAGTCCATGACCAGACTGGACGATACAGTGCATGACCAAACTGGACGATACAGTCCATGACCAAACTGGACGATACAGTCCATGACCAAACTGGACGATACAGTGCATGACCAAACTGGACGATACAGTCCATGACCAAACTGGACGATACAGTCCATGACCAGACTGGACGATACAGTGCATGACCAAACTGGACGATACAGTCCATGACCAAACTGGACGATACAGTCCATGACCAGACTGGACGATACAGTGCATGACCAAACTGGACGATACAGTCCATGACCAAACTGGACGATACAGTCCATGACCAAACTGGACGATACAGTCCATGACCAAACTGGGGAACCTCATTCTTGAGGATAATAAACGTATGTCTACGATGTGATGATGACACATCTAGGACGTGATGATGACACGTCTAGGGCGTGATGATGACACGTCTAGGGCGTGATGATGACACGTCTAGGACGTGATGATGACACATCTAGGACGTGATGATGACACATCTAGGACGTGATGATGACACGTCTAGGACGTGATGATGACACATCTAGGACGTGATGATGACACATCTAGGACGTGATGATGACACGTCTAGGGCGTGATGATGACACGTCTAGGGCGTGATGATGACACATCTAGGACGTGATGATGACACATCTAGGACGTGATGATGACACGTCTAGGGCGTGATGATGACACGTCTAGGGCGTGATGATGACACATCTAGGACGTGATGATGACACATCTAGGACGTGATGATGACACATCTAGGACGTGATGATGACACATCTAGGGCGTAATGATGACACATCTAGGACGTGATGATGACACATCTAGGACGTGATGATGACACATCTAGGGCATAATGATGACACGTCTAGGGCGTGATGATGACACATCTAGGACGTGATGATGACACATCTAGGACGTGATGATGACACATCTAGGGCGTAATGATGACACATCTAGGGCATAATGATGACACGTCTAGGGCGTGATGATGACACATCTAGGGCGTAATGATGACACATCTAGGACGTGATGATGACACATCTAGGGCGTAATGATGACACATCTAGGACGTGATGATGACACATCTAGGGCATAATGATGACACGTCTAGGGCGTGATGATGACACATCTAGGGCGTAATGGTGACACATCTAGGGCATAATGATGACACGTCTAGGGCGTGATGATGACACATCTAGGGCGTAATGGTGACACATCTAGGGCATAATGATGACACGTCTAGGGCGTGATGATGACACATCTAGGGCGTAATGGTGACACATCTAGGGCATAATGATGACACGTCTAGGACGTGATGATGACACATCTAGGGCGTAATGGTGACACATCTAGGGCATAATGATGACACGTCTAGGACGTGATGACACATCTAGGACGTAATGATGACACATCTAGGACGTGATGATGACACATCTAGGACGTGATGACACATCTAGGACGTGATGATGACACATCTAGGACGTGATGATGACACATCTAGGACGTGATGATGACACATCTAGGACGTAATGATGACACGTCTAGGACGTGATGATGACACATCTAGGACGTGATGATGACACATCTAGGACGTGATGATGACACATCTAGGACGTGATGACACATCTAGGACGTGATGATGACACGTCTAGGGCGTGATGATGACACGTCTAGGACGTGATGATGACACATCTAGGACGTAATGATGACACATCTAGGACGTGATGATGACACATCTAGGACGTGATGATGACACATCTAGGACGTGATGATGACACATCTAGGACGTGATGATGACACATCTAGGACGTAATGATGACACGTCTAGGACGTGATGATGACACATCTAGGACGTGATGATGACACATCTAGGACGTGATGATGACACATCTAGGACGTGATGATGACACGTCTAGGGCTTGATGATGACACATCTAGGACGTAATGATGACACATCTAGGACGTGATGATGACACATCTAGGACGTGATGATGACACATCTAGGACGTGATGATGACACATCTAGGACGTGATGATGACACATCTAGGGCATAATGATGACACGTCTAGGACGTGATGATGACACATCTAGGACGTGATGATGACACATCTAGGACGTGATGATGACACATCTAGGGCATAATGATGACACGTCTAGGACGTGATGATGACACATCTAGGACGTGATGATGACACGTCTAGGACGTGATGACACATCTAGGACGTGATGATGACACGTCTAGGACGTGATGATGACACATCTAGGATGTGATGATGACACGTCTAGGACGTGATGATGACACATCTAGGATATGATGACACGTCTAGGGCGTGATGATGACACATCTAGGATGTGATGATGACACGTCTAGGACGTGATGACACATCTAGGACGTGATGATGACACGTCTAGGGCGTGATGATGACACGTCTAGGACGTGATGATGACACATCTAGGATGTGATGATGACACGTCTAGGGCGTGATGATGACACATCTAGGACGTGATGATGACACGTCTAGGACGTGATGATGACACGTCTAGGACGTGATGATGACACATCTAGGACGTGATGATGACACATCTAGGACGATGATGACATGTCTAGGACGTGATGATGACACAACAATCTGAGAAAAATGGTCCATGGAGAGCAAATTAAAACGCATTTGTTAAGGTCACCGGCACGAGCTGACAACTTACACAGAAGGTCAGGAAATACCGCCGCCGCCGCTGCTGTTGCTGTTACTGTTACTACTGCCGCTGTGCTGTTGCTACTGCTGCTGCTGCTGCTACTGCTACTGCTGCTGCTGCTGCTGCTGTGCTGTTGCTGCTACTGCTGCTGTTACTGCCGCTGTGCTGTTGCTACTGCTGCTGCTGCTGCTGCTGCTGCTGCTGCTACTGCAACTGCTGCTGCTGCTACTGCAACTGATGTTGCTACTGCTGCTGCTGCTGCTGCTACTGCTACTGCTGCTGCTGCTGCTGCTGTGCTGTTGCTGCTGTTACTACTGCCGCTGTGCTGTTGCTACTGCTGCTGCTGCTGCTGCTGCTGCTGTTGCTACTGCTGCTGCTGCTGCTGCTGTTGCTGTTACTACTGCCGTTGTGCTGTTGCTACTGCTGCTGCTGCTGCTGTTACTACTGCCGTTGTGCTGTTGCTACTGCTGCTGCTGCTGCTGCTGCTGCTGCTGTTGCTACTGCTGCTGCTGCTGCTGCTGTTGCTGTTACTACTGCCGCTGTGCTGTTGCTACTGCTGCTGCTGCTGCTGCTGCTGTGCTGTTGCTGCTGCTGTTACTACTGCCGCTGTGCTGTTGCTACTGCTGCTGCTGCTGTTACTACTGCCGCTGTGCTGCTGCTGCTGCTGCTGCTGTTACTACTGCCGCTGTGCTGTTGCTACTGCTGCTGCTGCTGCTGCTGCTGCTGTGCTGTTGCTGCTGCTGCTGCTGTTACTACTGCCGCTGTGCTGCTGCTGCTGCTGCTGCTGCTGCTGCTGCTGCTGCTGTTGCTACTACTGCTGCTGCTGCTGCTGCTGTTACTACTGCCGCTGTGCTGTTGTTACTGTTGCTGCTGTTACTACTGCCTCTGTGCTGTTGCTACTGCTGCTGCTGCTGCTGTTACTACTGCCGCTGTGCTGTTGCTACTGCTGCTGCTGTTTCTACTGCCGCTGAGCTGTTGCTGCTGCTGCTCTTGTAGAGGTGTGAGCACAGCTCACACCTCTACAACACAACTCTCCTCAAACATTGTTAAGTTATACCATGAATTAAAGAAAGATCCTGAACTTCACCTTACGAATCAGACAAAACAAATGTGATAGTAATTGTGAACACGGTAGATTATCGGGGGAAAATAAACATGGTGTTAGGAGAGAGGGAAACTCAGGCGCCTGTTAATCTCCTCACTGTCAGCAGTGTCTCTAAGAGACTCATAAAACCTCTAGAAATTTGAATGAAGTCGTGAGTGAACACAAGAGTCGGACAAACACCAGACGAGCCTGGACTATGGCCGGGTTCCCAGAGTAGAAAAACTCTTACAACTCATCAAGAGAAAGTAAGTTTATTTAGGTACAGTTACACAAATTATCGTATATAGTAATATATGTGTAAATTATCAACCAGGATAACACAGAGAGACAAGTGACTTATTCTCATAGTGGAATATGTGAGTTGAGAGATATTAGACGAGGTAGTAAACACACTTCTGGTTGTGTGGTAGTAAACACACTTCTGGTTGTGTGGCAGTAAACACACTTCTGGTTGTGTGGCAGTAAACACACTTCTGGTTGTGTGGCAGTAAACACACTTCTGGTTGTGTGGCAGTAAACACACTTCTGGTTGTGTGGTAGTAAACACACTTCTGGTTGTGTGGCAGTAAACACACTTCTGGTTGTGTGGCAGTAAACAAACTTCTGGTTGTGTGGCAGTAAACACACTTCTGGTTGTGTGGCAGTAAACACACTTCTGGTTGTGTGGCAGTAAACACACTTCTGGTTGTGTGGCAGTAAACAAACTTCTGGTTGTGGTAGTAAACACACTTCTGGTTGTGTGGCAGTAAACAAACTTCTGGTTGTGTGGCAGTAAACACACTTCTGGTTGTGTGGCAGTAAACACACTTCTGGTTGTGTGGCAGTAAACACACTTCTGGTTGTGTGGCAGTAAACAAACTTCTGGTTGTGGTAGTAAACACACTTCTGGTTGTGTGGCAGTAAACACACTTCTGGTTGTGTGGCAGTAAACAAACTTCTGGTTGTGTGGCAGTAAACACACTTCTGGTTGTGTGGTAGTAAACACACTTCTGGTTGTGTGGTAGTAAACAAACTTCTGGTTGTGTGGTAGTAAACACACTTCTGGTTGTGTGGTAAACAAACTTCTGGTTGTGTGGCAGTAAACAAACTTCTGGTTGTGTGGCAGTAAACAAACTTCTGGTTGTGTGGCAGTAAACACACTTCTGGTTGTGTGGTAGTAAACACACTTCTGGTTGTGTGGCAGTAAACAAACTTCTGGTTGTGTGGCAGTAAACAAACTTCTGGTTGTGTGGTAGTAAACAAACTTCTGGTTGTGTGGCAGTAAACAAACTTCTGGTTGTGTGGTAGTAAACACACTTCTGGTTGTGTGGTAGTAAACAAACTTCTGGTTGTGTGGCAGTAAACAAACTTCTGGTTGTGTGGTAGTAAACAAACTTCTGGTTGTGTGGCAGTAAACACACTTCTGGTTGTGTGGTAGTAAACACACTTCTGGTTGTGTGGTAGTAAACAAACTTCTGGTTGTGTGGCAGTAAACACACTTCTGGTTGTGTGGCAGTAAACACGCTTCTGATTGTGTGGTAGTAAACACACTTCTGGTTGTGTGGTAAACAAACTTCTGGTTGTGTGGCAGTAAACACACTTCTGGTTGTGTGGTAAACAAACTTCTGGTTGTGTGGTAGTAAACACACTTCTGGTTGTGTGGTAAACAAACTTCTGGTTGTGTGGCAGTAAACACACTTCTGGTTGTGTGGCAGTAAACACACTTCTGGTTGTGTGGTAAACAAACTTCTGGTTGTGTGGTAGTAAACACACTTCTGGTTGTGTGGTAAACAAACTTCTGGTTGTGTGGTAAACAAACTTCTGGTTGTGTGGCAGTAAACACACTTCTGGTTGTGTGGCAGTAAACACACTTCTGGTTGTGTGGTAAACAAACTTCTGGTTGTGTGGTAGTAAACACACTTCTGGTTGTGTGGTAAACAAACTTCTGGTTGTGTGGTAAACAAACTTCTGGTTGTGTGGTAGTAAACAAACTTCTGGTTGTGTGGTAGTAAACAAACTTCTGGTTGTGTGGCAGTAAACACACTTCTGGTTGTGTGGTAGTAAACAAACTTGTGGTTGTGTGGTAAACAAACTTCTGGTTGTGTGGCAGTAAACACACTTCTGGTTGTGTGGCAGTAAACAAACTTCTGGTTGTGTGGTAGTAAACACACTTCTGGTTGTGTGGCAGTAAACAAACTTCTGGTTGTGTGGTAGTAAACACACTTCTGGTTGTGTGGTAGTAAACAAACTTCTGGTTGTGTGGTAAACAAACTTCTGGTTGTGTGGTAGTAAACAAACTTCTGGTTGTGTGGCAGTAAACACACTTCTGGTTGTGTGGCAGTAAACACACTTCTGGTTGTGGCAGTAAACACACTTCTGGTTGTGTGGCAGTAAACACACTTCTGGTTGTGGCAGTAAACACACTTCTGGTTGTGTGGCAGTAAACACACTTCTGGTTGTGGCAGTAAACACACTTCTGGTTGTGTGGCAGTAAACACACTTCTGGTTGTGGCAGTAAACACACTTCTGGTTGTGTGGTAGTAAACACACTTCTGGTTGTATGGCAGTAAACACACTTCTGGTTGTGTGGCAGTAAACACACTTCTGGTTGTATGGCAGTAAACACACTTCTGGTTGTATGGCAGTAAACACACTTCTGGTTGTGTGGCAGTAAACACACTTCTGGTTGTGTGGCAGTAAACACACTTCTGGTTGTATGGCAGTAAACACACTTCTGGTTGTGTGGCAGTAAACACACTTCTGGTTGTGTGGCAGTAAACACACTTCTGGTTGTATGGCAGTAAACACACTTCTGGTTGTGTGGCAGTAAACACACTTCTGGTTGTGTGGCAGTAAACACACTTCTGGTTGTGTGGCAGTAAACACACTTCTGGTTGTATGGCAGTAAACACACTTCTGGTTGTGGCAGTAAACACACTTCTGGTTGTGGCAGTAAACACACTTCTGGTTGTGTGGCAGTAAACACACTTCTGGTTGTGGCAGTAAACACACTTCTGGTTGTGTGGCAGTAAACACACTTCTGGTTGTGGCAGTAAACACACTTCTGGCTTCCATCCTAAACTTCCCTACAACCACAATATATGTTTTGATATTTGTGTATTAAATAATAGTAAGTCTTCTCTGTATTGTTTCTTAATAATGTGAGATATCACAAAAGTGCTTTTAATGTTAATGTTCTTCACTGTGTTTATATTGTATGCTAAGATATCAGGTGTATCTTTATCACACACACAACAAGCGGTCACAACTGCAAGTTGAAAACTCAGATGAGTCACGGGGATGTTAGGAAGTACTTCTTTAGCCATAGAGTTGTCAGGAAGTGGAACAATCTGGAGAGTGATATAGTGGAGACAGGGTTCCTACATAGCTTTAAGAAGAGGTATGATAAAGTTCATGGAGCAAGGAAAGAGTGGATCTAGTAGCGACCAGTGAAGAGGCGGGGCCAGGAGCTATGAATCGATCCCTGCAACTATAAATAGGTGAGTACGTACACACACACACACACGAGAGAGAGAGAGAGAGAGAGAGAGAGAGAGAGAGAGAGAGGGAGGGTTATCTGCCTGATTAACTCATTCTACCTCTAAATCGACATGATGGGACCACCTCTACTAGTAGTCAAGAGAAAGCGGACCTCTTTGCCGAACACTTTGCTACCAAAATGCAAGTTCCTGATCCAGCAAGGGACCCTCCTGGACTAGCTGCAAGAACTGTGTCAAAACTGTCACTGGTGACAATAAGGCAGGAAGAGGTGCATTTCCTTCTCAAATCACTTGACCAAGAAAAGGCTGTGGGCCCAGACAAGTTGAGGCCAAGATTGCTGAGATGCGCAGACCAGCTAGTAGCACCTCTAACTCGCACTTTTCAGCACTGCCTAGTACAGTGTAAATGGCAGTGGAAAGAGGCAAATGTAGTCCCTGTTCACAAAAAGAAGAGCAGAGCAGAAATCAGCAACTACAGACCAGTGTCACTCCTGTCAGTCACTGGCAAGCTCCTTGAGACAATAATCTCAGTTTTTTGACTACCACCCACTACTTTGTGACCGTCAATATGGCTTCAGGAAAGGTTACTCTGCTGCTGATCTGTTGTTAAACCTCTCCACTAAGTGGCACCAGTCGCTGGATGAATCCAAAGTCAGCTGTGTGGTAGCACTGGACATTGCTGGTGCTTTCGACCGGGTGTGGCACCAGGGCCTCTTAGCAAAACTGCAAGCTCTGGGAATTGCAGGCTCTACATTATGTCTCCTCAGTGATTACCTTCATGGTAGATCTCTAAGGGTAGTTCTCAATGGAACAGAATCAGCAAGACATCCTATTGGGGCAAGTGTTCCACAAGGAAGTATTCTGGGACCATTGTTATGGAATGTCTATTTCAATGACCTTCTTCATCTCATCCCAGAATCCCACGCATATGCAGACGACTGTACACTGACACTCACTTATCTAAGAGAAGAAATGCCAGCTGTTCTCAGCTACATCAATCACCAGCTCAGAGTTATAACAACTTGGGGAAATAGATGGCAATTAACATTTGCACCTGAGAAAACAATTGATGATGGTCTCTAGGCACCATGATGGTAATGCCGGTGCAGTAGTAAGGATGAATGGGAGGGTGTTGGCACCTGGGGAAGAAGTTGATATCCTTGGGGTGAAATTTGACTCCAAACTGACCATGAAAAACCAGTTGTAAATCTTGCAAACTAGGCAGCCAGGAAGCTTACAGCACTTCGCCGCATCTCGCATCTGCTTGACAGTAGGGGTTGCAAGATTTTGTACGAGGCACAAGTACGCTCACACCTTGAGTATGCCCCACTTTCTTGGTTCTCCTGCCCCCCCCTTCTCATCTGCGACTGCTTGACAGAGTAGAGAACAGAGCAAGACGTCTCATCTCTCGCCTGGACCAATCCTGGATAGATCTGTCATTTCAGCAGAGCCTTCAACACAGGAGGGATGTGGGTGGCCTTACTGTTATGTACAAGGCCAATATTGTCAAAGTACCACACTTGGATCCACTTCGAGGACAGCGAGAAGCAAACTTCTATACCACAAGACGGGCAGAAAGCAGCAACCTCACTCTGGCTGTACCCTTCTCCAGAACACCACTTCATCTGAGATCATTTATTCCCAGGATGATTCGAGTATGGAACACATTCGTACAGCATTATGATGTCAACGAGATAAAGTCAGTTGATCAAATGAAAATGCTGGCCCACAGATGGCCTTCAGCTGGCCCACAGATGGCCTTCAGCTGGCCCACAGATGGCTCCAACTTCATCCTGTTCCCTGCTTGTATGTTTCATAACAATAAAAATGCTTTCAAATGAGCTGATGTAGGTAACAGCTCTTAGTTTGCCAATAAAGTTAGGAATCCTTAACCTGTAAATAACTTGTCAATAAAGCTAGGGATCCTTAACCTAACCTTGTCAAACCCTGTGTAAAAAAAGAGAGAGAAAGAGTGAGTTAGTTTGCCTGATGTGGAAAATTGTTGTGTGGAGCCTTGGCAAGTTGTGTTGCAGGGTGTTGCAGGGTGTTGCAGGGTGGGTCAGTGTTGCGACCCTTGTTATTCAGTTGAAATAAACGATATAAATTAGGGAAGCAGCAGCAACGTGAGTAAGTCTGAAAAGTGGCAGATGTTGTTCAGTGTAGATAACTGTCAGGTGTTGCGGGAAGAACACCATAGCACAACACAAATATATGTAAGAAAACCGTACCTACAAGGCACATAATAATTCTGCTTAACACTAATATAAAGACAAGACAACAATGTTTGCTATGATGCTACTCTAATATACTTCGTGTATATATATAATGTCGTGCCGAATAGGTAACACTGGTCAGTAAGCAAGAATTTATATTTTTTATTATCACACTGGCTGATTCCCACCAAGGCAGGGTGGCCCGAAAAAGAAAAACTTTCACCATCATTCACTCCATCACTGTCTTGCCAGAAGGGTGCTTTACACTACAGTTTTTAAACTGCAACATTAACACCCCTCCTTCAGAGTGCAGGCACTGTACTTCCCATCTCCAGGACTCAAGTCCGGCCTGCCGGTTTCCCTGAACCCCTTCATAAATGTTACTTTGCTCACACTCCAACAGCACGTCAAGTATTAAAAAAAACCATTTGTCTCCATTCACTCCTATCAAACACGCTCACACATGCCTGCTGGAAGTCCAAGCCCCTCGCACATAAAACCTCCTTTACCCTCTCCCTCCAACCCTTCCTAAAATTTTCTCTTGTACATTTAAAGATATATTTTTTCATTTACGTTTATATAAAAATTAATCATTTTTACCAAAAGAACCTTAGGAAACTTACCTAACCAACTAAATATATTTTATATAAGTTTACAATAATTTAATAATAAACACGGTGAGATATATTTTTTTTTGTTAGATTGAGAAGGATTTTTTCGAAATTATTGAATACCTCTCCAGATAATACACAAATTTTTGCTTCACTTATTCGGCAAGAAGTGCGTTGCTATTTAAGCCAAAATAGCAAGTTTTACTTATTCGGCACGACATATATATATCTTTTCTTTCTTCTTTCAACGTACCAGCCGTATCCCACCGAGGCGGGGTGACCCAAAAGGAAAAACGAAAGTTTCTCCTTTTAAATTTAGTAATATATGCAAGAGAAGGGGTTACATGCCCCTTGCTCCTGGCATTTTAGTCGCCTCTTACGACACACATGGCTTACGGAGGAAGAGTTCTGTTCCACTTCCCCATGGACAACAATATATATATATATATATATATATATATATATATATATATATATATGTGTGTGTGTGTGTGTGTGTGTGTGTGTGTGTGTGTGTGTGTGTGTGTGTGTGTGTGTGTGTGTGTGTGTGTGTGTGTGTGTGTGTGTGTGGCTATAACACTTATGTCTCAGCACCTTTGTTAGAAATTTAATTTGTTAATAGAATCTAAAAAAACCTGCACTGTGCACACACAATGTGCACGCACAGTGTGCACACATAATGCGCACACACACTGTGTACACACAAGTCACACAGCATCTCGTTTTCCTCTTCTTTTGAGACGTCTGGGTGAGTCATACTACCAATCCCAACCTAAGACTCATCCCTACCAGTGGCCCATCACTACCAGTGGCCCATCACTACCAGTGGCCCATCCCTACCCGAGGCCCAACCCTACCAGTGGCCCATCACTACCAGTGGCCCATCCCTACCCGAGGCCCAACCCTACCAGTGGCCCATCACTACCAGTGGCCCATCCCTACCCGAGGCCCAACCCTACCAGTGGCCCATCACTACCAGTGGCCCATCCCTACCCGAGGCCCAACCCTAACAGTGGCCCATCCCTACCCGTGGCCCATCCCTACCCGAGGCCCAACCCTACCAGTGGCCCATCCCTACCCGAGGCCCAACCCTACCAGTGGCCCATCACTACCAGTGGCCCATCCCTACCCGAGGCCCAACCCTACCAGTGGCCCATCACTACCAGTGGCCCATCCCTACCCGAGGCCCAACCCTAACAGTGGCCCATCCCTACCCGTGGCCCATCCCTACCCGAGGCCCAACCCTACCAGTGGCCCATCACTACCAGTGGCCCATCCCTACCCGAGGCCCAACCCTACCAGTGGCCCATCACTACCAGTGGCCCATCCCTACCCGAGGCCCAACCCTACCAGTGGCCCATCACTACCAGTGGCCCATCCCTACCCGAGGCCCAACCCTACCAGTGGCCCATCACTACCAGTGGCCCATCCCTACCCGAGGCCCAACCCTACCAGTGGCCCATCACTACCAGTGGCCCATCCCTACCCGAGGCCCATCCCTACCCGAGACCCAACCCTACCAGAGGCCCATCACTACCAGTGGCCCATCCCTACCCGAGGCCCAACCCTACCAGTGGCCCATCACTACCAGTGGCCCATCCCTACCCGAGGCCCAACCCTACCAGTGGCCCATCACTACCAGTGGCCCATCCCTACCCGAGGCCCAACCCTACCAGTGGCCCATCACTACCAGTGGCCCATCCCTACCCGAGGCCCAACCCTACCAGTGGCCCATCACTACCAGTGGCCCATCCCTACCCGAGGCCCATGCCTACCCGAGGCCCAACCCTACCAGAGGCCCATCACTACCAGTGGCCCATCCCTACCCGAGGCCCAACCCTACCAAAGGCCCATCACTACCCGTGGCCCATCCCTACCCGTGGCCCATCCCTACCCGAGGCCCAACCCTACCAAAGGAGCATTCCTACCCGTGGCCCATCCCTACCAGAGGCCCATCCATACATATGGCCCATCCCTACCAGAGGCCCATCCATACATATGGCCCATCCCTACCAGAGGCCCAACCCAAGGCCAATCCCTACCTAAGGCTCATCCCTACACTAGGACAATCCCTACCCCAGGCCCATCCCTACCCCAGGCCCATCCCTACCCCAGGCCCATCCCTACCAGAGGCCCATCCCTACCCCAGGCCCATCCCTACCTAAGGCCCATCCCTACCTAAGGATCATCCCTACCCCAGGCCCATCCCAACCCCAGGCCCATCCCTACCCCAGGCCCATCCCTACCCCAGGCCAATCCCTACCAGAGGCCCATCCCAACCCCAGGCCAATCCCTACCAGAGGCCCATCCATACATATGGCCCATCCCTACCAGAGGCCCAACCCAAGGCCAATCCCTACCTAAGGCTCATCCCTACACTAGGACAATCCCTACTCCAGGCCCATCCCTACCCCAGGCCCATCCCTACCCCAGGCCCATCCCTACCCCAGGCCCATCCCTACCCCAGGCCCATCCCAACCCCAGGCCCATCCCTACCCCAGGCCCATCCCTACCTAAGGCCCATCCCTACCTAAGGATCATCCCTACCCCAGGCCCATCCCAACCCCAGGCCCATCCCAACCCCAGGCCCATCCCTACCCCAGGCCAATCCCTACCAGAGGCCCATCCCAACCCCAGGCCCATCCCTACCAGAGGCCCATCAATACATATGGCCCATCCCTACCAGAGGCCCAACCCAAGGCCAATCCCTACCTAAGGCTCATCCCTACACTAGGACAATCCCTACTCCAGGCCCATCCCTACCCCAGGCCCATCCCTACCCCAGGCCCATCCCTACCCCAGGCCCATCCCTACCCCAGGCCCATCCCTACCTAAGGCCCATCCCTACCCCAGGCCCATCCCTACCCCAGGCCCATCCCTACCCCAGGCCCATCCCTACCCCAGGCCCATCCCTACAACAGGCCCATCCCTACAACAGGCCCATCCCTACAACAGGCCAATCCCTACCCAAAGCCCATCCCTACCTAAGGCCCCTCCCTACCCAAGGCGCATCCCTACCCAAGGCCCATCTGTACCCCAGGCCCATCCCAACCTCAGACCCATCCCTACCGCAGACCCATCCCTACCGCAGACCCATCCCAACCCCAGGTCCATCCGTACCCCAGGCCCATCCGTACCCAAGGATCATCTGTATCCAGGCCTATCCATACCCCAGGCCCATCCGTACCTCAGGCCCATCCGTAACCCAGGCCCATCCGTACCCCAGGCCCATGCCTACCCTAGGCCCATCCGAACCCCAGGCAGATCCGAACCCCAGGCCCATCCGTACCCCAGGCCCATCCGTACCAGAGGCCCATACCTACCCCAGGTTCATCCCAACCCCAGGCTCATCCATACCCCAGGCCCATCCCAACTCCAGGCCCATCCCTACCCCAGGCCTCTCCCAACCCCAAGGCAATCGCTACCCCAGACCCATCCCTAAACAGCACTATACCTCGTGCCCATACCTATAACTACCCAGCACTATACCCCGTGCCCATCCCTACCAAGCACTATACCCCGTGAACATCCTAACCCAGCACTATACCCCGTGAACATCCCTACCCAGCACTATACCCCGTGAACATCCCTACCCAGCACTATACCCCATGAGCATCCCTACCCAGCACTATACCCCGTGAACAACCCTACCCAGCACTGTACCCCGTAAACATCCCTATCCAGCACTATACCCCGTGCCCATCCCTACCCAGCATTATACCCCGTAAACATCCCTACCCAGCACTAAACCCAGTGAACATCCCTACCCAGCACTATACCCCGTGAACATCCCTACCCAGCACTAAACCCTGTGAACATCCCTACCCAGCACTATACCCCGTGAACATCCCTACCCAGCACTAAACCCTGTGAACATCCCTACCCAGCAGTATACCCCGTGAACATCCCTACCCAGCACTATACCCCGTGAACATCCCTACCCAGCACTATACCCCGTGAACATCACTACCCAGCACTATACCCCGTAAACATCCCTATCCAGCACTATACCCCGTGCCCATCCCTACCCAGCATTATACCCCGTAAACATCCCTACCCAGCACTAAACCCAGTGAACATCCCTACCCAGCACTATACCCCGTGAACATCCCTACCCAGCACTAAACCCTGTGAACATCCCTACCCAGCACTATACCCCGTGAACATCCCTACCCAGCACTATACCCTGTGAACATCCCTACCCAGCAGTATACCCCGTGAACATCCCTACCCAGCACTATACCCCGTGAACATCCCTACCCAGCACTATACCCCGTGAACATCCCTACCCAGCACTATACCCCGTGAACATCACTACCCAGCACTATACCCCGTAAACATCCCTATCCAGCACTATACCCCGTGCCCATCCCTACCCAGCATTATACCCCGTAAACATCCCTACCCAGCACTAAACCCAGTGAACATCCCTACCCAGCACTATACCCCGTGAACATCCCTACCCAGCACTAAACCCTGTGAACATCCCTACCCAGCACTATACCCCGTGAACATCCCTACCCAGCACTAAACCCTGTGAACATCCCTACCCAGCAGTATACCCCGTGAACATCCCTACCCAGCACTATACCCCGTGAACATCCCTACCCAGCACTATACCCCGTGAACATCACTACCCAGCACTATACCCCGTGAACATCCCTACCCAGCATTATACCCCGTGAATATCCCTACCCAGCACTATACCCTGTGAACATCCCTACCCAGCACTATACCCCGTGAACATCCCTACCCAGCACTATACCCCGTGAACATCACTACCCAGCACTATACCCCGTGAACATCCCTACCCAGCACTATACCCCGTGAACATCACTACCCAGCACTATACCCCGTGAACATCCCTACCCAGCACTATACCCCGTGAACATCCCTACCCAGCACTATACCCCGTGAACATCCCTACCCAGCACTATACCCCGTGAACATCACTACCCAGCACTATACCCCGTGAACATCCCTACCCAGCACTATACCCCGTGAACATCCCTACCCAGCACTATACCCCGTGAACATCCCTACCCAGCACTATACCCCGTGAACATCCCTACCCAGCACTATACCCCGTGAACATCCCTACCCAGCACTATACCCCGTGAACATCCCTACCCAGCACTATACCCCGTGAACATCACTACCCAGCACTATACCCCGTGAACATCCCTACCCAGCACTATACCCCGTGAACATCACTACCCAGCACTATACCCCGTGAACATCCCTACCCAGCACTATACCCCGTGAACATCCCTACCCAGCACTATACCCCGTGAACATCCCTACCCAGCACTATACCCCGTGAACATCCCTACCCAGCACTATACCCCGTGAACATCCTTACCCAGCACTATACCCCGTGAACATCGCTACCCAGCACTATACCCCGTGAACATCCCTACCCAGCACTATACCCCGTGAACATCGCTACCCAGCACTATACCCCGTGAACATCGCTACCCAGCACTATACCCCGTGAACATCGCTACCCAGCACTATACCCCGTGAACATCGCTACCCAGCACTATACCCCGTGAACATCCCTACCCAGCACTATACCCCGTGAACATCGCTACCCAGCACTATACCCCGTGAACATCGCTACCCAGCACTATACCCCGTGAACATCGCTACCAGCACTATACCCCGTGAACATCGCTACCCAGCACTATACCCCGTGAACATCGCTACCAGCACTATACCCCCTGAACATCGCTACCCAGCACTATACCCCGTGAACATCGCTACCCAGCACTATACCCCGTGAACATCGCTACCCAGCACTATACCCCGTGAACATCGCTACCCAGCACTATACCCCGTGAACATCCCTACCCAGCACTATACCCCGTGAACATCCCTACCCAGCACTATACCCCGCGAACATCACTACCCAGCACTATACCCCGTGAACATCACTACCCAGCACTATACCCCGTGAACATCACTACCCAGCACTATACCCCGTGAACATCGCTACCCAGCACTATACCCCGTGAACATCGCTACCCAGCACTATACCCCGTGAACATCGCTACCCAGCACTATACCCCGTGAACATCCCTACCCAGCACTATACCCCGTGAACATAGCTACCCAACACTATACCCCGTGAACATCCCTACCCAGCACTATACCCCGTGAACATCCCTACCCAGCACTATACCCCGTGAACATCCCTACCCAGCACTATACCCCGTGAACATCACTACCCAGCACTATACCCCGTGAACATCCCTACCCAGCACTATACCCCGTGAACATCGCTACCCAGCACTATACCCCGTGAACATCCCTACCCAGCACTATACCCCGTGAACATCACTACCCAGCACTATACCCCGTGAACATCGCTACCCAGCACTATACCCCGTGAACATCCCTACCCAGCACTATACCCCGTGAACATCCCTACCCAGCACTATACCCCGTGAACATCCCTACCCAGCACTATACCCCGTGAACATCCCTACCCAGCACTATACCCCGTGAACATCACTACCCAGCACTATACCCCGTGAACATCCCTACCCAGCACTATACCCCGTGAACATCGCTACCCAGCACTATACCCCGTGAACATCCCTACCCAGCACTATACCCCGTGAACATCACTACCCAGCACTATACCCCGTGAACATCCCTACCCAGCACTATACCCCGTGAACATCACTACCCAGCACTATACCCCGTGAACATCCCTACCCAGCACTATACCCCGTGAACATCGCTACCCAGCACTATACCCCGTGAACATCCCTACCCAGCACTATACCCCGTGAACATCACTACCCAGCACTATACCCCGTGAACATCGCTACCCAGCACTATACCCCGTGAACATCCCTACCCAGCACTATACCCCGTGAACATCCCTACCCAGCACTATATCCCGTGAACATCCCTACCCAGCACTATACCCCGTGAAAATCCCTACCTAGCACTATACCCCGTGAACATCACTACCCAGCACTATACCCCGTGAACATCCCTACCCAGCACTATACCCCGTGAACATCGCTACCCAGCACTATACCCCGTGAACATCCCTACCCAGCACTATACCCCGTGAACATCGCTACCCAGCACTATACCCGGTACCTATAATATTTTAATTAAGAAGCGACCTTCATACAAGCTACGTGTTAACATTAAGAAAACATAATCTTAATTCTCTCGGAGTTATTAAATCATATTTGAGCGAGTGATGACTGGAGCAGATGGAGGTAGCCAGTGTCTAGCAGCAGCAGCATGCCATCCACGGGACGTTGACCCCAGGAGCACTCTCCAGGTAGACCCCAGGAGCACTCTCCAGGTAGACCCCAGGAGCACTCTCCAGGTAGACTCCAGGAGCACTCTCCAGGTAGACCCCAGGAACACTCTCCAGGTAGACTCCAGGAGCACTCTCCAGGTAGACTCCAGGAGCACTCTCCAGGTAGACTCCAGGAGCACTCTCCAGGTAGACTCCAGGAGCACTCTCCAGGTAGACCCCAGGAACACTCTCCAGGTAGACTCCAGGAGCACTCTCCAGGTAGACTCCAGGAGCACTCTCCAGGTAGACTCCAGGAGCACTCTCCAGGTAGACCCCAGGAACACTCTCCAGGTAGACTCCAGGAGCACTCTCCAGGTAGACTCCAGGAGCACTCTCCAGGTAGACCCCAGGAGCACTCTCCAGGTAGACTCCAGGAGCACTCTCCAGGTAGACTCCAGGAGCACTCTCCAGGTAGACCCCAGGAGCACTCTCCAGGTAGACTCCAGGAGCACTCTCCAGGTAGACTCCAGGAGCACTCTCCAGGTAGACCCCAGGAGCACTCTCCAGGTAGACCCCAGGAGCACTCTCCAGGTAGACTCAAGGAGCACTCTCCAGGTAGACCCCAGGAGCACTCTCCAGGTAGACTCCAGGAGTACTCTCCAGGTAGACTCCAGGAGCACTCTCCAGGTAGACCCTAGGAGCACTCTCCAGGTAGACTCCAGGGATCACTCTCAAGGTAGACTCCAGGGGTCACTCTCAAGGTAGACTCCAGGGGTCACTCTCAAGGTAGACTCCAGGGGTCACTCTCAAGGTAGACTCCAGGGGTCACTCTCAAGGTAGACTCCAGGGGTCACTCTCAAGGTAGACTCCAGGAGCACTCTCCAGGTAGACCCCAGGAGCACTCTTCAGGTAGACCCCAGGAGCACTCTCCAGGTAGACCCCAGGAGCACTCTCCAGGTAAACCCCAGGAGCACTCTCCAGGTAGACCCCAGGAGCACTCTCCAAGTAGACCCCAGGAGCACTCTTCAGGTAGACCCCAGGAGCACTCTTCAGGTAGACCCCAGGAGCACTCTTCAGGTAGACCCCAGGAGCACTCTTCAGGTAGACCCCAAGAGCACTCTTCAGGTAGACCCCAAGAGCACTCTTCAGGTAGACCCCAGGAGCACTCTTCAGGTAGACCCCAGGAGCACTCTTCAGGTAGACCCCAGGAGCACTCTTCAGGTAGACCCCAGGAGCACTCTTCAGGTAGACCCCAAGAGCACTCTTCAGGTAGACCCCAAGAGCACTCTTCAGGTAGACCCCAGGAGCACTCTTCAGGTAGACCCCAGGAGCACTCTTCAGGTAGACCCCAAGAGCACTCTTCAGGTAGACCCCAAGAGCACTCTTCAGGTAGACCCCAAGAGCACTCTTCAGGTAGACCCCAAGAGCACTCTTCAGGTAGACCCCAAGAGCACTCTTCAGGTAGACCCCAAGAGCACTCTTCAGGTAGACCCCAAGAGCACTCTTCAGGTAGACCCCAAGAGCACTCTTCAGGTAGACCCCAGGAGCACTCTTCAGGTAGACCCCAGGAGCACTCTTCAGGTAGACCCCAGGAGCACTCTTCAGGTAGACCCCAAGAGCACTCTTCAGGTAGACCCCAAGAGCACTCTTCAGGTAGACCCCAGGAGCACTCTTCAGGTAGACCCCAGGAGCACTCTTCAGGTAGACCCCAAGAGCACTCTTCAGGTAGACCCCAAGAGCACTCTTCAGGTAGACCCCAGGAGCACTCTTCAGGTAGACCCCAGGAGCACTCTTCAGGTAGACCCCAGGAGCACTCTTCAGGTAGACCCCAGGAGCACTCTTCAGGTAGACCCCAGGAGCACTCTTCAGGTAGACCCCAAGAGCACTCTTCAGGTAGACCCCAGGTAGCCATAACAATAATAATACAATTAAGTTAAGCAATAAACCCGAGCCGTGCCACTAGACTCTTTATAAGTCAATATAAGGTGTGATATTTGCTAAAACACGAGTGTACTGGTGTCTTCAACACTTGACTTAGTAATTAATTTAAGCAATAGATACCTTTATGATAGTATTGACGAACGGACGAGACAAGCGCTACAGTTATTTATAATGACCCCTCAAGGAAGGTTCCTTGATGTTGGTGAGGGGCTCTTGATTTAGGGAATTGGATCTGTGCTCCAGTTCCCCAAATTAAGCCTGAATGCCTTCCACATCCCCCCCCCCCAGGCGCTGTATAATCCTCCGGGTTTAGCGCTTCCCCCTTGATTGTAATAATAATAATATTTATAATGACAGGTGATTCAGCTTATATGTTTATAATGGTTCATAATGGTGTAATAACACTACACCAGTGATAGTAACAACACTACACCAGTGATAGTAACAACACTACACCAGTGATAGTAACAACACTACACCAGTGATAGTAACACTACACCAGTGATAGTAACAACACTACACCAGTGATAGTAACAACACTACACCAGTGATAGTAACAACACTACACCAGTGATAGTAACAACACTACACCAGTGATAGTAACACTACACCAGTGATAGTAACACTACACCAGTGATAATAACACTACACCAGTGATAGTAACACTACACCAGTGATAGTAACACTACACTGTGAGACCTCTACCCACTCTACCGGAGGTATCCCAGCGAGTGAGCACGTCTCCTGTATATCCCAGTGCTTAACAAAATAGGGAATAGCATATGAAGGTACAAATAAAAATGGGAACTATGGCTATAGTTTACTTAATAACATCAAAGGGCTAGAATACAACATATCCTGATGGAAATTTACACAATATAACAATTGACCTATGAGACTTATTACCAGGGGGAAGGGTAGATGTTATCAGTAACACGGACTAGTACTCACTCTTAATTCACCGACCAGCTGACCCGAGATTCCCAATGCGTGGTCCACTACACACGCGGCTGTCCAGAGCTCTCGCTCGACGGACCTGTCACCAACAACCTCTTTGCCCCGCTCTTCCCTGGGCTTATATCGTAGTCAAAGTACCCCCTCCCCAATGGTGTATGTACCACGTGTTACGACCTGACGCCGAGGTCTGACGCTGTTAAGAACAAAAGACCTCAGACGTGGGCGTGACTACCCGACATTTGCTAAGGCAGGTGTGACCATATAATTAGGTCTCCCTAGAGACCTCACAAGCCCATCTGAACTGCATCACAACACCAGTGATAGTAACAACACTACACCAGAGATAGTAACACTACGCCAGTGATAGTAACACTACACCAGTGATAGTAACAATACTACACCAGTGATAGTAACAACACTACACCAGTGATAGTAACAACACTACACCAGTGATAGTAACACTACACCAGTGATAGTAACACTACACCAGTGATATTACAACACTACACCAGTGATAGTAACAACACTACACCACTGATAGTAACACTACACCAGTGACAGTAACATAAGACAATGGATATAGCCCCACTCCATAAAGGTGGCAGCAAAGCATTAGCTAAGAACTATAGACCAATAGCTCTGACGTCCCACATCATAAAAATCTTTGAAAGAGTGCTAAGAAGCAGGATTGCAAATCACCTGGATTCCCAAAATCTGCACAATCCAGGGCAACATGGGTTCAGGGCAGGTCGCTCCTGCCTCTCGAAACTACTGGATCACTATGACATGGCCTTGGATGCACTGGAAGAAAATCAGAATGCAGATGTAATATACACAGACTTTGCAAAAGCATTTGATAAATGCGATCATGGCGTAATAGCCCATAAAATACGTGCTAAAGGAATAACTGGGAAAGTGGGGAGATGGATCTTCAACTTCCTAACAAATCGAACACAAAGAGTAGTGGTCAACAGAGTTAAATCGGAGGCTGCCATAGTGAAGAGCTCTGTTCCACAAGGCACAGTACTCGCCCCCATCTTATTCCTTATCCTCATATCAGACATAGACAGAGATATACACCACAGCACCGTATCATCCTTTGCGGATGATACTAGGATCTGCATGAGGCCGTCATCTGCTGAGGACGCGGTTAACCTCCGAGAAGATATAAACAAAGTTTTCCAGTGGGCAACGGTAAACAATATGATGTTCAATGAGGACAAATTCCAACTACTCCGTTATGGAAAACTGGAGGAGATAATAATTAGAACAGAGTATACTACAGACTCTGGCCATACAATAGAGCGGAAAAATAATGTAAGGGACCTGGGAATAGTAATGTCTGAGGATCTCACTTTCAAGGATCACAACTCTGCCACGATCGCACGTGCAAAGAAAATGATAGGATGGATAATGGGAACTTTCAAAACGAGAGATGCCAAGCCAATGAAGATCCTTTTCAAATCACTTGTTCTCTCTAGGCTGGAATACTGCTGTACATTAACATCTCCATTCAAAGCAGGTGAAATCGCAGATCTAGAGAGTGTACAGAGATCCTTTACTGCACGTATAAGTTCTGTCAAGCACCTTAACTACTGGGAACGCTTGGAAGCACTTGACTTGTACTCGTTGGAACGCAGGAGGGAGAGATATATCATAATCTACACTTAGAAAATCTTGGAAGGAATGGTCCCAAATCTGCACACAGAAATCACTCCCTACGAAAGTAAAAGACTGGGCAGGCGATGCAAAATGCCCCTAATAAAAAGTAGGGGCGCCAGTGATAGTAACACTACACCAGTGACAGTAACACTACACCAGTGACAGTAACACTACACCAGTGATAGTAACACTACACCAGTGATAGTAACACTACACCAGTGATAGTAACACTACACCAGTGACAGTAACACTACACCAGTGACAGTAACACTACACCAGTGATAGTAACACTACACCAGTGATAATAACACTACACCATGATAGTAACACTACACCAGTGATAGTAACACTACACTAGTGATAGTAGCAACACTACACCAGTGATAGTAACACTACACCAGTGATAGTAACAACACTACACCAGCGATAGTAACACTACACCAGTGATAATAACACTACACCAGTGACAGTAACACTACACCAGTGACAGTAACACTACACCAGTGATAGTAACAACACTACACCAGTGATAGTAACACAACACCAGTGATAGTAACACTACACCAGTGACAGTAACACTACACCAGTGATAGTAACAACACTACACCAGTGATAGTAACACTACAACAGTGATAGTAACACTACACCAGTGACAGTAACACTACACCAGTGACAGTAACAACACTACACCCGTGACAGTAACACTACACCAGTGATAGTAACAACACTACACCAGTGATAGTAACAACACTACACCCGTGACAGTAACATTACACCAGTGATAGTAGCAACACTACACCAGTGATAGTAACAACACTACACCAGTGACAGTAACACTACAACAGTGACAGTAACACTACACCAGTGATAGTAACAACACTACACCAGTGATAGTAACAACACTACACCCGTGACAGTAACATTACACCAGTGACAGTAACACTACACCAGTGATAGTAACAACACTACACCAGTGACAGTAACACTACACCAGTGACAGTAACACTACACCAGTGATAGTAACAACACTACACCAGTGATAGTAACAACACTACACCAGTGACAGTAACACTACACCAGTGACAGTAACACTACACCAGTGATAGTAACAACACTACACCAGTGACAGTAACAACACTACACCAGTGATAGTAACAACACTACACCAGTGACAGTAACACTACACCAGTGACAGTAACACTACACCAGTGATAGTAACAACACTACACCAGTGACAGTAACACTACACCAGTGACAGTAACACTACACCAGTGATAGTAACAACACTACACCAGTGATAGTAACAACACTACACCAGTGATAGTAACAACACTACACCCGTGACAGTAACATTACACCAGTGATAGTAACAACACTACACCAGTGATAGTAACAACACTACACCAGTGATAGTAACAACACTACAACAGTGATAGTAACACTACAACAGTGACAGTAACACTACACCAGTGATAGTAACAACACTACACCAGTGATAGTAACAACACTACAACAGTGACAGTAACACTACAACAGTGACAGTAACACTACACCAGTGATAGTAACAACACTACACCAGTGATAGTAACAACACTACACCCGTGACAGTAACATTACACCAGTGACAGTAACACTACACCAGTGATAGTAACAACACTACACCAGTGACAGTAACACTACACCAGTGACAGTAACACTACACCAGTGATAGTAACAACACTACACCAGTGATAGTAACAACACTACACCAGTGATAGTAACAACACTACACCAGTGACAGTAACACTACACCAGTGACAGTAACACTACACCAGTGACAGTAACACTACACCAGTGATAGTAACACTACACCAGTGACAGTAACACTACACCAGTGACAGTAACACTACACCAGTGATAGTAACACTACACCAGTGACAGTAACACTACACCAGTGACAGTAACACTACACCAGTGACAGTAACACTACACCAGTGACAGTAACACTACACCAGTGACAGTAACACTACACCGGTGACAGTAACACTACACCAGTGACAGTAACACTACACCAGTGATAGTAACACTACTGCACCTCCGGATATCCTTTACTGATACACACATCTCTTCCTCTCTCAATCGTACACTAACATGTACTCTGCCATCACACTAACATGTACTCTGCCATCACACTAACATGTACTCTTCCATCACACTAACATGTACTCTGCCATCACACTAACATGTACTCTGCCATCACACTAACATGTACTCTGCCATCACACTAACATGTACTCTGCCATCACACTAACATGTACTCTTCCATCGCACTAACATGTACTCTGCCATCACACTAACATGTACTCTGCCATCACACTAACATGTACTCTGCCATCACACTAACATGTACTCTGCCATCACACTAACATGTACTCTGCCATCACACTAACATGTACTCTACCATCACACTAACATGTACTCTTCCATCACACTAACATGTACTCTGCCATCACACTAACATGTACTCTTCCATCACACTAACATGTACTCTGCCATCACACTAACATGTACTCTGCCATCACACTAACATGTACTCTTCCACACTAACATGTACTCTACCATCACACTAACATGTACTCTTCCATCACACTAACATGTACTCTGCCATCGCACTAACATGTACTCTGCCATCACACTAACATGTACTCTGCCATCACACTAACATGTACTCTGCCATCACACTAACATGTACTCTGCCATCACACTAACATGTACTCTGCCATCACACTAACATGTACTCTTCCATCACACTAACATGTACTCTGCCATCACACTAACATGTACTCTGCCATCACACTAACATGTACTCTTCCATCACAACATGTACTCTGCCATCACACTAACATGTACTCTGCCATCACACTAACATGTACTCTGCCATCACACTAACACACTAACATGTACTCTGCCATCACACTAACATGTACTCTTCCATCACACTAACATGTACTCTGCCATCACACTAACATGTACTCTGCCATCACACTAACATGTACTCTACCATCACACTAACATGTACTCTTCCATCACACTAACATGTACTCTGCCGTCACACTAACATGTACTCTGCCGTCACACTAACATGTACTCTGCCATCACACTAACATGTACTCTGCCATCACACTAACATGTACTCTGCCATCACACTAACATGTACTCTGCCATCACACTAACATGTACTCTGCCATCACACTAACATGTACTCTGCCATCACACTAACATGTACTCTGCCATCACACTAACATGTACTCTGCCATCACACTAACATGTACTCTGCCATCACACTAACATGTACTCTGCCATCACACTAACATGTACTCTGCCATCACACTAACATGTACTCTTCCATCACACTAACATGTACTCTTCCATCACACTAACATGTACTCTGCCGTCACACTAACATGTACTCTGCCATCACACTAACATGTACTCTTCCATCACACTAACATGTACTCTTCCATCACACTAACATGTACTCTGCCATCACACTAACATGTACTCTGCCATCACACTAACATGTACTCTGCCATCACACTAACATGTACTCTGCCATCACACTAACATGTACTCTTCCATCACGCTAACATGTACTCTTCCATCACACTAACATGTACTCTGCCATCACACTAACATGTACTCTTCCATCACACTAACATGTACTCTGCCATCACACTAACATGTACTCTTCCATCACACTAACATGTACTCTGCCATCACACTAACATGTACTCTGCCATCACACTAACATGTACTCTTCCATCACACTAACGTGTACTCTTCAATCACACTAACATGTACTCTGCCATCACACTAACATGTACTCTTCCATCACACTAACATGTACTCTGCCATCACACTAACGTGTACTCTTCAATCACACTAACATGTACTCTGCCATCACACTAACATGTACTCTGCCATCACACTAACGTGTACTCTGCCATCACACTAACATGTACTCTTCCATCACACTAACATGTACTCTTCCATCACACTAACATGTACTCTTCCATCACACTAACATGTACTCTGCCATCACACTAACATGTACTCTTCCATCACACTAACATGTACTCTGCCATCACACTAACATGTACTCTGCCATCACACTAACATGTACTCTTCCATCACACTAACATGTACTCTGCCATCACACTAACATGTACTCTTCCATCACACTAACATGTACTCTGCCATCACACTAACATGTACTCTGCCATCACACTAACATGTACTCTGCCATCACACTAACATGTACTCTTCCATTACACTAACATGTACTCTTCCATTACACTAACATGTACTCTGCCATCACACTAACATGTACTCTGCCATCACACTAACATGTACTCTTCCATCACACTAACATGTACTCTGCCATCACACTAACATGTACTCTTCCATCACACTAACATGTACTCTTCCATCACACTAACATGTACTCTGCCATCACACTAACGTGTACTCTTCAATCACACTAACATGTACTCTGCCATCACACTAACATGTACTCTGCCATCACACTAACGTGTACTCTTCCATCACACTAACATGTACTCTTCCATCACACTAACATGTACTCTTCCATCACACTAGCATGTACTCTGCCATCACACTAACATGTACTCTGCCATCACACTAACATGTACTCTTCCATCACACTAACATGTACTCTTCCATCACACTAGCATGTACTCTGCCATCACACTAACATGTACTCTGCCATCACACTAACATGTACTCTGCCATCACACTAACATGTACTCTGCCATCACACTAACATGTACTCTGCCATCACACTAACATGTACTCTGCCATCACACTAACATGTACTCTGCCATCACACTAACATGTACTCTTCCATCACACTAACATGTACTCTGCCATCACACTAACATGTACTCTGCCATCACACTAACATGTACTCTTCCATCACACTAACATGTACTCTGCCATCACACTAACGTGTACTCTTCAATCACACTAACATGTATTCTTCCATCGCACTAACATGTACTCTGCCGTCACACTAACATGTACTCATCCATCACACTAACATGTACTCTGCCATCACACTAACATGTACTCTGCCATCACACTAACATGTACTCTACCATCACACTAACATGTACTCTGCCGTCACACTAACATGTACTCTGCCGTCACACTAAACATGTACTCATCCATCACACTAACATGTACTCTGCCGTCACACTAACATGTACTCATCCATCACACTAACATGTACTCTGCCATCACACTAACATGTACTCTACCATCACACTAACATGTACTCTACCATCACACTAACATGTACTCTGCCGTCACACTAACATGTACTCTACCGTCACACTAACATGTACTCTGCCGTCACACTAACATGTACTCTGCCGTCACACTAACATGTACTCTGCCGTCACACTAACATGTACTCTGCCATCACACTAACATGTACTCTGCCGTCACACTAAACATGTACTCATCCATCACACTAACATGTACTCTGCCGTCACACTAACATGTACTCATCCATCACACTAACATGTACTCTGCCATCACACTAACATGTACTCTACCATCACACTAACATGTACTCTTCCATCACACTAACATGTACTCTGCCATCACACTAACATGTACTCTGCCATCACACTAACATGTACTCTTCCATCACACTAACATGTACTCTTCCATCACACTAACATGTACTCTTCCATCACACTAACATGTACTCTTCCATCACACTAACATGTACTCTTCCATCACACTAACATGTACTCTTCCATCACACTAACATGTACTCTTCCATCACACTAACATGTACTCTGCCATCACACTAACATGTACTCTTCCATCACACTAACATGTACTCTGCCATCACACTAACATGTACTCTTCCATCACACTAACATGTACTCTTCCATCACACTAACATGTACTCTTCCATCACACTAACATGTACTCTGCCGTCACACTAACATGTACTCTGCCATCACACTAACATGTACTCTGCCATCACACTAACATGTACTCTTCCATCACACTAACATGTACTCTTCCATCACACTAACATGTACTCTTCCATCACACTAACATGTACTCTTCCATCACACTAGCATGTACTCTGCCATCACACTAACATGTACTCTGCCATCACACTAACATGTACTCTGCCATCACACTAACATGTACTCTTCCATCACACTAACATGTACTCTTCCATCACACTAACATGTACTCTGCCATCACACTAACATGTACTCTGCCATCACACTAACATGTACTCTTCCATCACACTAACATGTACTCTTCCATCACACTAACATGTACTCTGCCATCACACTAACATGTACTCTGCCATCACACTAACATGTACTCTTCCATCACACTAACATGTACTCTTCCATCACACTAACATGTACTCTGCCATCACACTAACATGTACTCTGCCATCACACTAACATGTACTCTTCCATCACACTAACATGTACTCTGCCATCACACTAACATGTACTCTGCCATCACACTAACATGTACTCTTCCATCACACTAACATGTACTCTTCCATCACACTAACATGTACTCTTCAATCACACTAACATGTACTCTTCCATCGCACTAACATGTACTCTGGCATCACACTAACATGTACTCTTAAATAACACTAAATTGTACTCTTCCATCGCACTAACATGTACTCTGCCATCACACTAACATGTGCTCTTCCATCGCACTAACATGTACTCTTCCATCACACTAACATGTACTCTTCCATCACACTAACATGTACTCTGCCATCACACTAGCATGTACTTTGCCATCACACTAACATGTACTCTTCCATCACACTAACATGTACTCTGCCATCACACTAACATGTACTCTGTCATCACACTAACATGTATTCTTCCATCACACTAACATGTACTCTGCCATCACACTAACATGTACTCTGCCATCACACTAACATGTACTCTGCCATCACACTAATATGTACTCTTCCATCACACTAACATGTACTCTTCCATCACACTAACATGTACTCTTCCATCACACTAATATGTACTCTTCCATCACACTAACATGTACTCTTCCATCACACTAACATGTACTCTTCCATCACACTAATATGTACCCTGCCATCACACTAACATGTACTCTTCTATCACACTAACATGTACTCTTCCATCACACTAACATGTACTCTTCCATCACACTAACATGTACTCTTCCATCACACTAACATGTACTCTTCCATCACACTAACATGTACTCTGCCATCACACTAACATGTACTCTGCCATCACACTAACATGTACTCTGCCATCACACTAACATGTACTCTTCCATCACACTAACATGTACTCTTCCATCACACTAACATGTACTCTTCCATCACACTAACATGTACTCTTCCATCACACTAACATGTACTCTTCCATCACACTAACATGTACTCTTCCATCACACTGTACTCTTCCATCACACTAACATGTACTCTGCCATCACACTAACATGTACTCTGCCATCACACTAACATGTACCGTACTCTGCCATCACACTAACATGTACTCTGCCATCACACTAACATGTACTCTTCCACACTAACATGTACTCTGCCATCACACTAACATGTACCTTCCATCACACTAACATGTACTCTGCCATCACACTAACATGTACTCTTCCATAACATGTACTCTGCCACTAACATGTACTCTGCCATCACACACACTAACATGTACTCTGCCATCACACTAACATGTACTCTGCCATCACACTAACATGTACTCTGCCATCACACTAACATGTACTCTGCCATCACACTAACATGTACTCTGCCATCACACTAACATGTACTCTGCCATCACACTAACATGTACTCTGCCATCACACTAACATGTACTCTTCCATCACACTAACATGTACTCTGCCATCACACTAACATGTACTCTGCCATCACACTAACATGTACTCTTCCATCACACTAACATGTACTCATCCATCACACTAACATGTACTCATCCATCACACTAACATGTACTCTGCCATCACACTAACATGTACTCATCCATCACACTAACATGTACTCTGCCATCACACTAACATGTACTCTGCCGTCACACTAACATGTACTCTGCCGTCACACTAACATGTACTCTACCGTCACACTAACATGTACTCTGCCGTCACACTAACATGTACTCATCCATCACACTAACATGTACTCTGCCGTCACACTAACATGTACTCATCCATCACACTAACATGTACTCTGCCATCACACTAACATGTACTCTTCCATCACACTAACATGTACTCTTCCATCACACTAACATGTACTCTTCCATCACACTAGCATGTACTCTGCCATCACACTAACATGTACTCTGCCATCACACTAACATGTACTCTGCCATCACACTAACATGTACTCTTCCATCACACTAACATGTACTCTTCCATCACACTAACATGTACTCTGCCGTCACACTAACATGTACTCTGCCATCACACTAACATGTACTCTTCCATCACACTAACATGTACTCTTCCATCACACTAACATGTACTCTTCCATCACACTAACATGTACTCTGCCATCACACTAACATGTACTCTGCCATCACACTAACATGTACTCTGCCATCACACTAACATGTACTCTTCCATCACACTAACATGTACTCTTCCATCACACTAACATGTACTCTGCCATCACACTAACATGTACTCTGCCATCACACTAACATGTACTCTTCCATCACACTAACATGTACTCTACCATCACACTAACATGTACTCTGCCGTCACACTAACATGTACTCTGCCATCACACTAACATGTACTCTGCCGTCACACTAACATGTACTCTACCATCACACTAACATGTACTCTTCCATCACACTAGCATGTACTCTGCCATCACACTAACATGTACTCTGCCATCACACTAACATGTACTCTGCCATCACACTAACATGTACTCTTCCATCACACTAACATGTACTCTTCCATCACACTAACATGTACTCTGCCGTCACACTAACATGTACTCTGCCATCACACTAACATGTACTCTTCCATCACACTAACATGTACTCTTCCATCACACTAACATGTACTCTTCCATCACACTAGCATGTACTCTGCCATCACACTAACATGTACTCTGCCATCACACTAACATGTACTCTGCCATCACACTAACATGTACTCTTCCATCACACTAACATGTACTCTTCCATCACACTAACATGTACTCTGCCGTCACACTAACATGTACTCTGCCATCACACTAACATGTACTCTTCCATCACACTAACATGTACTCTTCCATCACACTAACATGTACTCTTCCATCACACTAACATGTACTCTTCCATCACACTAACATGTACTCTTCCATCACACTAACATGTACTCTGCCATCACACTAACATGTACTCTGCCGTCACACTAACATGTACTCTGCCGTCACACTAACATGTACTCTGCCATCACACTAACATGTACTCTGCCGTCACACTAACATGTACTCTGCCATCACACTAACATGTACTCTGCCATCACACTAACATGTACTCTACCATCACACTAACATGTACTCTGCCGTCACACTAACATGTACTCTTCCATCACACTAACATGTACTCTGCCATCACACTAACATGTACTCTGCCATCACACTAACATGTACTCTTCCATCACACTAACATGTACTCATCCATCACACTAACATATACTCATCCATCACACTAACATGTACTCTGCCATCACACTAACATGTACTCATCCATCACACTAACATGTACTCTGCCATCACACTAACATGTACTCTGCCGTCACACTAACATGTACTCTGCCGTCACACTAACATGTACTCTACCGTCACACTAACATGTACTCTGCCGTCACACTAACATGTACTCATCCATCACACTAACATGTACTCTGCCGTCACACTAACATGTACTCATCCATAACACTAACATGTACTCTGCCATCACACTAACATGTACTCTGCCATCACACTAACATGTACTCTACCATCACACTAACATGTACTCTGCCGTCACACTAACATGTACTCTGCCGTCACACTAACATGTACTCTGCCGTCACACTAAACATGTACTCATCCATCACACTAACATGTACTCTGCCGTCACACTAACATGTACTCATCCATCACACTAACATGTACTCTGCCATCACACTAACATGTACTCTACCATCACACTAACATGTACTCTACCATCACACTAACATGTACTCTGCCGTCACACTAACATGTACTCTGCCGTCACACTAAACATGTACTCATCCATCACACTAACATGTACTCTGCCGTCACACTAACATGTACTCATCCATCACACTAACATGTACTCTGCCATCACACTAACATGTACTCTACCATCACACTAACATGTACTCTACCATCACACTAACATGTACTCTGCCGTCACACTAACATGTACTCATCCATCACACTAACATGTACTCTGCCATCACACTAACATGTACTCTACCATCACACTAACATGTACTCTACCATCACACTAACATGTACTCTGCCGTCACACTAACATGTACTCTGCCGTCACACTAACATGTACTCTGCCGTCACACTAACATGTACTCTGCCATCACACTAACATGTACTCTGCCGTCACACTAACATGTACTCTGCCGTCACACTAACATGTACTCTGCCGTCACACTAACATGTACTCTGCCGTCACACTAACATGTACTCTGCCGTCACACTAACATGTACTCTTCCATCACACTAACATGTACTCTGCCGTCACACTAACATGTACTCTGCCGTCACACTAACATGTACTCTGCCGTCACACTAACATGTACTCTACCGTCACACTAACATGTACTCTGCCGTCACACTAACATGTACTCTTCCATCACACTAACATGTACTCTGCCATCACACTAACATGTACTCTGCCGTCACACTAACATGTACTCTGCCGTCACACTAACATGTACTCTGCCATCACACTAACATGTACTCTGCCGTCACACTAACATGTACTCTGCCGTCACACTAACATGTACTCTGCCGTCACACTAACATGTACTCTGCCGTCACACTAACATGTACTCTGCCGTCACACTAACATGTACTCTGCCGTCACACTAACATGTACTCATCCATCACACTAACATGTACTCTGCCGTCACACTAACATGTACTCTGCCGTCACACTAACATGTACTCTACCGTCACACTAACATGTACTCTGCCATCACACTAACATGTACTCTACCGTCACACTAACATTCAGACACCTAGACTCTTCAACAGCACATTTAACAATCATCGCTATAACTACCTTACATATTCAAGAGGAACCCGGTAAGAGAGAGAGAGTTGGACCAACCAAGCTGTGACAGCTATGAGGATGTGCTGGCAGAGTGCAACAGCCAAGTGGATCCAATAGTCAACTGGCAGTGTGGTGAATCATTGGTGAGGGAGGAGAGAATTGTGGAGAGACGAGGGTGAGACGTGGTAGTGTGGAGACGAGGGTGAGACGTGGTAGTGTGGAGACGAGGGTGAGACGTGGTAGTGTGGAGACGAGGGTGAGACGTGGTAGTGTGCAGACGAGGGTGAGACGTGGTAGTGTGGAGACGAGGGTGAGACGTGGTAGTGTGGAGACGAGGGTGAGACGTGGTAGTGTGGAGACGAGGGTGAGACGTGGTAGTGTGGAGACGAGGGTGAGACGTGGTAGTGTGCAGACGAGGGTGAGACGTGGTAGTGTGGAGACGAGGGTGAGACGTGGTAGTGTGGAGACGAGGTTGAGACGTGGTAGTGTGGAGACGAGGGTGAGACGTGGTAGTGTGGAGACGAGGGTGAGACGTGGTAGTGTGAGGACGAGGGTGAGACGTGGTAGTGTGGAGACGAGGGTGAGACGTGGTAGTGTGGAGACGAGGGTGAGACGTGGTAGTGTGGAGACGAGGGTGAGACGTGGTAGTGTGGAGACGAGGGTGAGACGTGGTTGTGTGAAGACGAGGGTGAGACGTGGTAGTGTGAAGACGAGGGTGAGACGTGGTAGTGTGAAGACGAGGGTGAGACGTGGTAGTGTGGAGACGAGGGTGAGACGTGGTAGTGTGGAGACGAGTGTGAGACGTGGTAGTGTGGAGACGAGGGTGAGACGTGGTAGTGTGAAGACGAGTGTGAGACGTGGTAGTGTGGAGAACAGGGTGAGACGTGGTAGTGTGAGGACGAGGGTGAGACGTGGTAGTGTGGAGACGAGGGTGAGACGTGGTAGTGTGAAGACGAGGGTGAGACGTGGTAGTGTGGAGACCAGGGTGAGACGTGGTAGTGTGGAGACGAGGGTGAGACGTGGTAGTGTGGAGACGAGGGTGAGACGTGGTAGTGTGAAGACGAGGGTGAGACGTGGTAGTGTGGAGACCAGGGTGAGACGTGGTAGTGTGGAGACCAGGGTGAGACGTGGTAGTGTGGAGACGAGGATGAGACGTGGTAGTGTGAAGACGAGGGTGAGACGTGGTAGTGTGGAGATGAGGGTGAGACGTGGTAGTGTGGAGACCAGGGTGAGACGTGGTAGTGTGGAGACGAAGATGAGACGTGGTAGTGTGAAGACGAGGGTGAGACGTGGTAGTGTGAAGACGAGGGTGAGACGTGGTAGTGTGAGGACGAGGGTGAGACGTGGTAGTGTGGAGACGAGGGTGAGACGTGGTAGTGTGAGGACGAGGGTGAGACGTGGTAGTGTGGAGACGAGGGTGAGACGTGGTAGTGTGGAGACGAGGGTGAGACGTGGTAGTGTGAAGACGAGGGTGAGACGTGGTAGTGTGAAGACGAGGGTGAGACATGGTAGTGTGAAGACGAGGGTGAGACGTGGTAGTGTGGAGACGACGGTGAGACGTGGTAGTGTGGAGACGAGGGTGAGACATGGTAGTGTGAAGACGAGGGTGAGACGTGGTAGTGTGGAGACGAGGGTGAGACGTGGTAGTGTGGAGACGAGGGTGAGACATGGTAGTGTGAAGACGAGGGTGAGACGTGGTAGTGTGAAGACGAGGGTGAGACGTGGTAGTGTGGAGACGAGGGTGAGACGTGGTAGTGTGAAGACGAGGGTGAGACGTGGTAGTGTGGAGACGAGGGTGAGACGTGGTAGTGTGAAGACGAGTTTGAGACGTGGTAGTGTGGAGACGAGGGTGAGACGTGGTAGTGTGAAGACGAGGGTGAGACGTGGTAGTGTTAAGACGAGGGTGAGACGTGGTAGTGTGGAGACGAGGGTGAGACGTGGTAGTGTGGAGACGAGGGTGAGACGTGGTAGTGTGAGACGAGGGTGAGACGTGGTAGTGTGTGAGACGTGGTAGTGTGAGGACGAGGGTGAGACGTGGTAGTGTGAAGACGACGAGGGTGAGACGTGGTAGTGTGGAGACGAGGGTGAGACGTGGTAGTGTGAAGACGAGGGTGAGACGTGGTAGTGTGGAGACGAGGGTGAGACGTGGTAGTGTGGAGACGAGGGTGAGACGTGGTAGTGTGGAGACGAGGGTGAGACGTGGTAGTGTGAAGACGAGGGTGAGACGTGGTAGTGTGAAGACGAGGGTGAGACGTGGTAGTGTGAAGACGAGGGTGAGACGTGGTAGTGTGAAGACGAGGGTGAGACGTGGTAGTGTGGAGACGAGGGTGAGACGTGGTAGTGTGGAGACGAGGGTGAGACGTGGTAGTGTGAAGACGAGGGTGAGACGTGGTAGTGTGGAGACGTGGTAGTGTGAAGACGAGGGTGAGACGTGGTAGTGTGGAGACGAGGGTGAGACGTGGTAGTGTGAAGACGAGGGTGAGACGTGGTAGTGTGAAGACGAGGGTGAGACGTGGTAGTGTGAAGACGAGGGTGAGACGTGGTAGTGTGAAGACGAGGGTGAGACGTGGTAGTGTGAAGACGAGGGTGAGACGTGGTAGTGTGGAGACGAGGGTGAGACGTGGTAGTGTGAAGACGAGGGTGAGACGTGGTAGTGTGAAGACGAGGGTGAGACGTGGTAGTGTGAGGACGAGGGTGAGACGTGGTAGTGTGGAGACGAGGGTGAGACGTGGTAGTGTGAAGACGAGGGTGAGACGTGGTAGTGTGAGGACGAGGGTGAGACGTGGAAGTGTGGAGACGAGGGTGAGACGTGGTAGTGTGGAGACGAGGGTGAGACGTGGTAGTGTGAAGACGAGGGTGAGACGTGGTAGTGTGGAGACGAGGGTGAGACGTGGTAGTGTGAGGACGAGGATGAGACGTGGTAGTGTGAAGACGAGGGTGAGACGTGGTAGTGTGAGGACGAGGGTGAGACGTGGTAGTGTGGAGACGAGGGTGAGACGTGGTAGTGTGGAGACGAGGGTGAGACGTGGTAGTGTGAAGACGAGGGTGAGACGTGGTAGTGTGAAGACGAGGGTGAGACGTGGTAGTGTGAGGACGAGGGTGAGATGTGGTAGTGTGAAGACGAGGGTGAGACGTGGTAGTGTGAGGACGAGAATGAGACGTGGAAGTGTGGAGACGAGGGTGAGACGTGGTAGTGTGGAGACGAGGGTGAAATGTGGTAGTGTGGAGACGAGGGTGAGACGTGGTAGTGTGAAGACGAGGGTGAGACGTGGTATTGTGAAGACGAGGGTGAGACATGGTAGTGTGGAGACGATGGTGAGATGTGGTAGTGTGGAGACGAGGGTGAGACGTGGTAGTGTGGAGATGAGGGTGAGACGTGGTAGTGTGAAGACGAGGGTGAGACGTGGTAGTGTGAAGACGAGGGTGAGATGTGGTAGTGTGAAGACGAGGGTGAGATGTGGTAGTGTGAAGACGAGGGTGAGACGTGGAAGTGTGAAGACGAGGGTGAGACGTGGTAGTGTGGAGACGAAAGAGAGACGTGGTAGTGTGGAGACGAGGGTGAGACGTGGTAGTGTGAAGACGAGGGTGAGACGTGGTAGTGTGGAGACGAGGGTGAGACGTGGTAGTGTGAAGACGAGGGTGAGACGTGGTAGTGTGAGGACGAGAATGAGACGTGGAAGTGTGGAGACGAGGGTGAGACGTGGTAGTGTGGAGACGATGGTGAGATGTGGTAGTGTGGAGACGAGGGTGAGACGTGGTAGTGTGAAGACGAGGGTGAGACGTGGTAGTGTGGAGACGACGGTGAGCCGTGGTAGTGTGGAGACGAGGGTGAGACATAGTAGTGTGAAGACGAGGGTGAGACGTGGTAGTGTGAAGACGAGGGTGAGACGTGGTAGTGTGAAGACGAGGGTGAGACGTGGTAGTGTGGAGACGAGGGTGAGACGTGGTAGTGTGGAGACGAGGGTGAGACATGGTAGTGTGAAGACGAGGGTGAGACGTGGTAGTGTGGAGACGAGGGTGAGACGTGGTAGTGTGGAGACGAGGGTGAGACGTGGTAGTGTGAAGACGAGGGTGAGACGTGGTAGTGTGGAGACGAGGGTGAGACGTGGTAGTGTGAAGACGAGGGTGAGACGTGGTAGTGTGAAGACGAGGGTGAGACGTGGTAGTGTGAAGACGAGGGTGAGACGTGGTAGTGTGAAGACGAGGGTGAGACGTGGTAGTGTGAAGACGACGTGGTAGTGTGGAGACGAGGGTGAGACGTGGTAGTGTGAAGACGAGGGTGAGACGTGGTAGTGTGGAAGACGAGGGTGAGACGTGGTAGTGTGAGGACGAGGGTGAGACGTGGTAGTGTGGAGACGAGGGTGAGACGTGGTAGTGTGAAGACGAGGGTGAGACGTGGTAGTGTGAAGACGAGGGTGAGACGTGGTAGTGTGAGGACGAGGGTGAGATGTGGTAGTGTGAAGACGAGGGTGAGACGTGGTAGTGTGAGGACGAGAATGAGACGTGGAAGTGTGGAGACGAGGGTGAGACGTGGTAGTGTGGAGACGAGGGTGAGATGTGGTAGTGTGGAGACGAGGGTGAGACGTGGTAGTGTGAAGACGAGGGTGAGACATGGTAGTGTGGAGACGAGGGTGAGACGTGGTAGTGTGGAGACGAGGGTGAGACGTGGTAGTGTGAAGACGAGGGTGAGACATGGTAGTGTGAAGACGAGGGTGAGACGTGGTAGTGTGAAGACGAGGGTGAGACGTGGTAGTGTGGAGACGAGGGTGAGACGTGGTAGTGTGAAGACGATGGTGAGACGTGGTAGTGTGAAGACGAAAGAGAGACGTGGTAGTGTGAAGACGAGGGTGAGACGTGGTAGTGTGGAGACGAGGGTGAGACGTGGTAGTGTGAGGACGAGGGTGAGACGTGGTAGTGTGAAGACGAGGGTGAGACGTGGTAGTGTGAAGACGAGGGTGACGTGGTAGGTGGAGACGAGGGTGAGACGTGGTAGTGTGAAGACGAGGGTGAGACGTGGTAGTGTGGAGACGAGAGACGTGGTAGTGTGAAGACGTGAGACGTGGTAGTGTGGAGACGAGGGTGAGACGTGGTAGTGTGAAGACGAGGGTGAGACGTGGTAGTGTGAGGACGAGGGTGAGACGTGGAAGTGTGGAGACGAGGGTGAGACGTGGTAGTGTGAAGACGAGGGTGAGACGTGGTAGTGTGGAGACGAGGGTGAGACGTGGTAGTGTGAAGACGAGGGTGAGACGTGGTAGTGTGAAGACGAAAGAGAGACGTGGTAGTGTGAAGACGAGGGTGAGACGTGGTAGTGTGGAGACGAGGGTGAGACGTGGTAGTGTGAGGACGAGGGTGAGACGTGCTAGTGTGGAGACGAGGGTGAGACGTGGTAGTGTGAGGAAGAGGGTGAGACGTGGAAGTGTGGAGACGAGGGTGAGACGTGGTAGTGTGAAGACGAGGGTGAGACGTGGTAGTGTGAAGACGTGGGTGAGACGTGGTAGTGTGAAGACGAGGGTGAGACGTGGTAGTGTGGAGACGAGGGTGAGACGTGGTAGTGTGAAGACGAGGGTGAGACGTGGAAGTGTGAAGACGAGGGTGAGACGTGGTAGTGTGGAGACGAGGGTGAGACGTGGTAGTGTGAAGACGTGGGTGAGACGTGGTAGTGTGAACACGAAAGAGAGACGTGGTAGTGTGGAGACGAGGGTGAGACGTGGTAGTGTGGAGACGAGGGTGAGACGTGGTAGTGTGAAGACGAGGGTGAGACGTGGTAGTGTGAAGACGAGGGTGAGACGTGGTAGTGTGGAGACGAGGGTGAGACGGGATAGTGTGAAGACGAGGGTGAGACGTGGTTGTGTGGAGACGAGGGTGAGACGTGGTAGTGTGAAGACGAGGGTGAAACGTGGTAGTGTTGAAACGAGGGTGAGACGTGGTAGTGTGAAGACGAGGGTGAAACGTGGTAGTGTTGAAACGAGGGTGAGACGTGGTAGTTTTGTGTTGAGAGGGGGAGGTGAGGAAGGGGGTTGTGTTGAGAGTGGGAGGTGAGGAAGGGGGTTGTGTTGAGAGTGGGAGGTGAGGAAGGGGGTTGTGTTGAGAGGGGGAGGTGAGGAAGAGGGTTGTGTTGAGAGGTGGATGTGAGGAAGAGGGTTGTGTTGAGAGGGGGAGGTGAGGAAGAGGGTTGTGTTGAGAGGTGGATGTGAGGAAGAGGGTTGTGTTGAGAGGGGGAGGTGAGGAAGAGGGTTGTGTTGAGAGGGGGAGGTGAGGAAGGGGGTTGTGTTGAGAGGGGGAGGTGAGGAAGTGGGTTGTGTTGAGAGTGGGAGGTGAGGAAGGGGGTTGTGTTGAGAGAGGGAGGTGAGGAAGAGGGTTGTGTTGAGAGAGGGAGGTGAGGAAGGGGGTTGTGTTGAGAGAGGGAGGTGAGGAAGAGGGTTGTGTTGAGAGAGGGAGGTGAGGAAGGGGGTTGTGTTGAGAGTGGGAGGTGAGGGTTGTGTTGAGAGGGGGATGTGAGGAAGGGGGTTGTGTTGAGAGGGGGAGGAAGAGGGTGTGAGGAAGAGGGTTGTGTTGAGAGAGGGAGGTGAGGAAGGGGGTTGTGTTGAGAGAGGGAGGTGAGGAAGGGGGTTGTGTTGAGAGAGGGAGGTGAGGAAGAGGGTTGTGTTGAGAGAGGGAGGTGAGGAAGAGGGTTGTGTTGAGAGTGGGAGGTGAGGAAGAGGGTTGTGTTGAGAGAGGGAGGTGAGGAAGAGGGTTGTGTTGAGAGAGGGAGGTGAGGAAGAGGGTTGTGTTGAGAGAGGGAGGTGAGGAAGAGGGTTGTGTTGAGAGAGGGAGGTGAGGAAGAGGGTTGTGTTGAGAGGGAGGAAGAGTGGGAGGTGAGGAAGAGGGTTGTGTTGAGAGGGGGAGGTGAGGAAGAGGGTTGTGTTGAGAGGGGGAGGTGAGGAAGAGGGTTGTGTTGAGAGGGGGAGGTGAGGAAGAGGGTTGTGTTGAGAGGGGGAGGTGAGGAAGAGGGTTGTGTTGAGAGGTGGATGTGAGGAAGAGGGTTGAGAGAAGTGAGGGTTGTGTTGAGAGGGGGAGGTGAGGAAGAGGGTTGTGTTGAGAGAGGGAGGTGAGGAAGAGTGTTGTGTTGAGAGTGGGAGGTGAGGAAGAGTGTTGTGTTGAGAGTGGGAGGTGAGGAAGAGTGTTGTGTTGAGAGTGGGAGGTGAGGAAGAGGGTTGTGTTGAGAGAGGGAGGTGAGGAAGGGGGTTGTGTTGAGAGTGGGAGGTGAGGAAGAGGGTTGTGTTGAGAGGGGGAGGTGAGGAAGAGGGTTGTGTTGAGAGAGGGAGGTGAGGAAGTGAGAGGGAGGTGAGGAAGAGGGTTGTGTTGAGAGTGGGAGGTGAGGAAGGGGGTTGTGTTGAGAGGGGGAGGTGAGGAAGAGTGTTGTGTTGAGAGGGGGAGGTGAGGAAGAGGGTTGTGTTGAGAGTGGAGGTGAGGAAGGGGGTTGTGTTGAGAGAGGAAGAGGGTTGTGTTGAGAGAGGGAGGTGAGGAAGAGGGTTGTGTTGAGAGAGGGAGGTGAGGAAGGGGGTTGTGTTGAGAGTGGGAGGTGAGGAAGAGGGTTGTGTTGAGAGAGGGAGGTGAGGAAGGGGGGTTGTGTTGAGAGGGGGAGGTGAGGAAGAGGGTTGTGTTGAGAGTGGGAGGTGAGGAAGAGGGTTGTGTTGAGAGGGGGAGGTGAGGAAGAGGGTTGTGTTGAGAGGGGGAGGTGAGGAAGAGGGTTGTGTTGAGAGTGGGAGGTGAGGAAGAGTGTTGTGTTGAGAGGTGGAGGTGAGGAAGGGGGTTGTGTTGAGAGGTGGAGGTGAGGAAGAGGGTTGTGTTGAGAGGGAGAGGTGAGGAAGAGGGTTGTGTTGAGAGGTGGAGGTGAGGAAGGGGGTTGTGTTGAGAGGGAGAGGTGAGGAAGAGGGTTGTGTTGAGAGGTGGAGGTGAGGAAGGGGGTTGTGTTGAGAGGTGGAGGTGAGGAAGAGGGTTGTGTTGAGAGGTGGAGGTGAGGAAGAGGGTTGTGTTGAGAGGTGGAGGTGAGGAAGGGGGTTGTGTTGAGAGGGAGAGGTGAGGAAGAGGGTTGTGTTGAGAGGTGGAGGTGAGGAAGGGAGTTGTGTTGAGAGGTGGATGTGAGGAAGAGGGTTGTGTTGAGAGGTGGATGTGAGGAAGAGGGTTGTGTTGAGAGGTGGATGTGAGGAAGAGGGTTGTGTTGAGAGGTGGATGTGAGGAAGAGGGTTGTGTTGAGAGGTGGATGTGAGGAAGGGGGTTGTGTTGAGAGGTGGATGTGAGGAAGAGGGTTGTGTTGAGAGTGAGAGGTGAGGAAGAGGGATGTGTTGAGAGTGGGAGGTCAGGAAGAGGGTTGTGTTGAGAGGGGAGGTGAGGAAGGGGGTTGTGTTGAGAGGGGAGGTGAGGAAGGGGGTTGTGTTGAGAGGTGGGAGGTGAGGAAGGGGGTTGTGTTGAGAGGGGAGGTGAGGACGCGGGTTGTGTTGAGAGTGGGAGGTGAGGAAGGGGGTTGTGTTGAGAGTGGGAGGTGAGGAAGAGGGTTGTGTTGAGAGTGGGAGGTGAGGAAGAGGGTTGTGTTGAGAGGGGGAGGTGAGGAAGGGGGTTGTGTTGAGAGTGGGAGGTGAGGAAGAGGGTTGTGTTGAGAGAGGGAGGTGAGGAAGGGGGTTGTGTTGAGAGTGGGAGGTGAGGAAGGGGGTTGTGTTGAGAGTGGGAGGTGAGGAAGGGGGTTGTGTTGAGAGTGGGAGGTGAGGAAGGGGGTTGTGTTGAGAGTGGGAGGTGAGGAAGAGGGTTGTGTTGAGAGGTGGATGTGAGGAAGAGGGTTGTGTTGAGAGGTGGATGTGAGGAAGGGGGTTGTGTTGAGAGGTGGATGTGAGGAAGAGGGTTGTGTTGAGAGGGGGAGGTGAGGAAGAGGGTTGTGTTGAGAGGGGGAGGTGAGGAAGGGGGGTTGTGTTGAGAGGGAGAGGTGAGGAAGAGGGTTGTGTTGAGAGGGAGAGGTGAGGAAGAGGGTTGTGTTGAGAGGTGGAGGTGAGGAAGGGGGTTGTGTTGAGAGGGAGAGGTGAGGAAGAGGGTTGTGTTGAGAGGTGGAGGTGAGGAAGGGGGAAGGGGGTTGTGTTGAGAGGGGAGGTGAGGAAGGGGGTTGTGTTGAGAGGTGGATGTGAGGAAGGGGGTTGTGTTGAGAGGGGAGGTGAGGAAGGGGGTTGTGTTGAGAGGTGGGAGGTGAGGAAGGGGGTTGTGTTGAGAGGGGAGGTGAGAGAAGGGGGGTTGTGTTGAGAGGTGGAGGTGAGGAAGGGGGTTGTGTTGAGAGGTGGAGGTGAGGAAGGGGGTTGTGTTGAGAGGTGGAGGTGAGGAAGGGGGTTGTGTTGAGAGGTGGAGGTGAGGAAGAGGGTTGTGTTGAGAGGGAGAGGTGAGGAAGAGGGTTGTGTTGAGAGGTGGAGGTGAGGAAGAGGGTTGTGTTGAGAGTGGGAGGTGAGGAAGAGGGTTGTGTTGAGAGGTGGAGGTGAGGAAGAGGGTTGTGTTGAGAGGTGGATGTGAGGAAGGGGGTTGTGTTGAGAGGTGGAGGTGAGGAAGAGGGTTGTGTTGAGAGGGGGAGGTGAGGACGGGGGTTGTGTTGAGAGAGGGAGGTGAGGAAGAGGGTTGTGTTGAGAGGGGAAGGTGAGGAAGGGGGTTGTGTTGAGAGGTGGAGGTGAGGAAGGGAGTTGTGTTGAGAGGTGGAGGTGAGGAAGAGGGTTGTGTTGAGAGGTGTGTTGAGAGGTGGGAAGGAAGGGGGGTGTGTTGAGAGGGGGAGGTGAGGAAGAGTGTTGTGTTGAGAGGGGAGGTGAGGAAGAGGGTTGTGTTGAGAGAGGGAGGGGGGGTTGTGTTGAGAGGTGGAGGTGAGGAAGAGGGTTGTGTTGAGAGGGGGAGGTGAGGAAGAGGGTTGTGTTGAGAGTGGGAGGTGGAGGTGAGGAAGAGGGTTGTGTTGAGAGGTGGAGGTGAGGAAGAGGGTTGTGTTGAGAGGGGAGGTGAGAAGGTGTGTTGAGAGAAGGGGGTTGTGTTGAGAGGTGGAGGTGAGGAGGGGGTTGTGTTGAGAGGTGGAGGTGAGGAAGAGGGTTGTGTTGAGAGGGGAGGTGGGAGGTGAGGAAGAGGGTTGTGTTGAGAGAGGGAGGTGAGGAAGGGGGTTGTGTTGAGAGGGGGAGGTGAGGAAGAGTGTTGTGTTGAGAGTGGGAGGTGAGGAAGAGGGTTGTGTTGAGAGAGGGAGGTGAGGAAGAGGGTTGTGTTGAGAGAGGGAGGTGAGGAAGAGGGTTGTGTTGAGAGTGGGAGGTGAGGAAGGGGGTTGTGTTGAGAGGTGGAGGTGAGGAAGGGGGTTGTGTTGAGAGGTGGATGTGAGGAAGAGGGTTGTGTTGAGAGGTGGATGTGAGGAAGAGGGTTGTGTTGAGAGGTGGAGGTGAGGAAGGGGGTTGTGTTGAGAGGTGGAGGTGAGGAAGGGGGTTGTGTTGAGAGGTGGAGGTGAGGAAGGGGGTTGTGTTGAGAGGTGGAGGTGAGGAAGAGTGTTGTGTTGAGAGTGGGAGGTGAGGAAGAGTGTTGTGTTGAGAGAGGGAGGTGAGGAAGAGTGTTGTGTTGAGAGAGGGAGGTGAGGAAGAGTGTTGTGTTGAGAGAGGGAGGTGAGGAAGAGTGTTGTGTTGAGAGTGGGAGGTGAGGAAGGGGGTTGTGTTGAGAGTGGGAGGTGAGGAAGGGGGGTTTGTGTTGAGAGGGGGAGGTGAGGAAGGGGGGTTGTGTTGAGAGGGGGAGGTGAGGAAGGGGGGTTGTGTTGAGAGGTGGAGGTGAGGAAGGGGGTTGTGTTGAGAGGGGAAGGTGATGAAGGGGGGGTTGTGTTGAGAGGGGGAGGTGAGGAAGGGGGGGTTGTGTTGAGAGGGGGAGGTGAGGAAGGGGGGTTGTGTTGAGAGGGGGAGGTGAGGAAGGGGGGTTGTGTTGAGAGGCTGAGGTGAGGAAGGGGGGGTTGTGTTAAGAGGGGGAGGTGCGGAAGGGGGTTGTGTTGAGAGGGGGAGGTGAGGAAGGGGGTTGTGTTGAGAGGGGGAGGTGAGGAAGGGGGAGTTGTGTTGAGAGGGGGAGGTGAGGAAGGGGGTTGTGTTGAGAGGCTGAGGTGAGGAAGAGGGTTGTGTTGAGAGGGGGAGGTGAGGAAGGGGGCTTGTGTTGAGAGGTGGAGGTGAGGAAGAGGGTTGTGTTGAGAGGGGAGGTGATGAAGGGGGGGTTGTGTTGAGAGGGGGAGGTGAGGAAGGGGGTTGTGTTGAGAGGTGGAGGTGAGGAAGTGGGGTTGTGTTGAGAGGGGGAGATGAGGAAGGGGGCTTGTGTTGAGAGTGGGAGGTGAGGAAGGGGGTTATGTTGAGAGGGGGAGGTGAGGAAGTGGGGTTGTGTTGAGAGGGGGAGGTGAGGAAGAGTGTTGTTTTGAGAGTGGGATGTGAGGAAGGGGGTTTTGTTGAGAGGGGAAGGTGAGGAAGGGGGTTGTGTTGAGAGGTGGTGGTGAGGAAGAGGGTTGTGTTGTGTGGGGAGGTGATGAAGGGGGGGTTGTGTTGAGAGGGGGAGGTGAGGAAGGGGGTTGTGTTGAGAGGTGGAGGTGAGGAAGTGGGGTTGTGGTGAGAGGGGGAGATGAGGAAGGGGGCTTGTGTTGAGAGTGGGAGGTGAGGAAGGGGGTTATGTTGAGAGGGGGAGGTGAGGAAGTGGGGTTGTGTTGAGAGGGGGAGGTGAGGAAGTGGGTTGTGTTGAGAGGGGGAGGTGAGGAAGGGGGCTTGTGTTGAGAGTGGGAGGTGAGGAAGGGGGCTTGTGTTGAGAGGGGGAGGTGAGGATGGGGGGTTGTGTTGAGAGGGGGAGATGAGGAAGGGGGTTATGTTGAGAGGGGGAGGTGAGGAAGGGGGGTTTGTGTTGAGAGAGGGAGGTGAGGAAGGGGGGTTGTGTTGAGAGTGGGAGGTGAGGAAGGGGGGTTGTGTTGAGAGTGGGAGGTGAGGAAGAGGGTTGTGTTGAGAGTGGGAGGTGAGGAAGGGGGGTTGTGTTGAGAGTGGGAGGTGAGGAAGAGTGTTGTGTTGAGAGGGGGAGGTGAGGAAGGGGGGTTGTGTTGTGAGAGGGAGGTGAGGAAGGGGGGTTGTGTTGAGAGAGGGAGGTGAGGAAGTGGGGTTGTGTTGAGAGCGGGAGGTGAGGCAGGGGGGTTGTGTTGAGAGTGGGAGGTGAGGAAGGGGGGTTGTGTTGAGAGGGGGAGGTGAGGAAGTGGGGTTGTGTTGAGAGGGGGAGATGAGGAAGGGGGTTATGTTGAGAGGGGGAGGTGAGGAAGGGGGGGTTGTGTTGAGAGGGGGAGGTGAGGAAGGGGGGTTGTGTTGAGAGGGGGAGGTGAGGAAGTGGGGTTGTGTTGAGAGGGGGAGGTGAGGAAGGGGGCTTGTGTTGAGAGTGGGAGGTGAGGAAGGGGGCTTGTGTTGAGAGGGGGAGGTGAGGAAGGGGGGTTGAGTTGAGAGGGGGAGGTGAGGACGAGGGTTGTGTTGAGAGGGGGAGGTGAGGAAGGGGGGTTGTGTTGAGAGGGGGAGGTAAGGAAGGGGGGTTGTGTTGAGAGGGGGAGGTGAGGAAGGGGGCTTGTGTTGAGAGGGGGAGGTGAGGAAGTGGGGTTGTGTTGAGAGGGGGAGGTGAGGACGGGGGGGTTGTGTTTAGAGGGGGAGGTGAGGAAGGGGGCTTGTGTTGAGAGGGGGAGGTGAGGAAGTGGGCTTGTTTTGAGAGGGGGAGGTGAGGAAGGGGGCTTGTTTTGAGAGGGGGAGGTGAGGAAGGGGGGGTTGAGTTGAGAGGTGGAGGTGAGGAAGGGGGGGTTGAGTTGAGAGGGGGAGGTGAGGAAGGGGGCTTGTGTTGAGAGGGGGAGGTGAGGAAGGGGGGTTGTGTTGAGAGGGGGAGGTGAGGAAGGGGGCTTGTGTTGAGAGGGGGAGGTGAGGAAGGGGGGTTGTGTTGAGAGGGGGAGGTGAGGAAGGGGTTTGTTTTGAGAGGTGGAGGTGAGGAAGGGGGCTTGTTTTGAGAGGGGGAGGTGAGGAAGGGGGCTTGTTTTGAGAGGGGGAGGTGAGGAAGGGGGGTTGTGTTGAGAGGGGGAGGTGAGGAAGGGGGGGTTGTGTTGAGAGGGGGAGGTGAGGAAGGGGGCTTGTGTTGAGAGGGGGAGGTGAGGAAGGGGGGTTGTGTTGAGAGGGGGAGGTGAGGAAGGGGGGTTGTGTTTGTTTATTTGGACACAAGATGGGTGAGGTAAGGCGGGAGGACAGTATCAGCTGTTATCTGTGCTGTACCTCACATAGTCCCCGTTGCTGCTCCTACCACCGTCATTATCACCACTGCGTCCACCACCACCACTGCGTCCACTACCACCACCACCACGGCTGCGTCCACTACCACCACTGCGTCCACTACCACCACGGCTGCGTCCACTACCACCACGGCTGCGTCCACTACCACCACTGCGTCCACTACCACCACCTCTGCGTCCACTACTACCACCACCACTGCGTCCACTACCATCACCACCACTGCGTTCACTACTACCACCACCACGGCTGCGTCCACTACCACCACTTCGTCCACTACCACCACCACTGCGTCCACTACTACCACCACCACTGCATCCACTACTTCCACCACCACCACTGCGTCCACTACTACCACCACCACTGCGTCCACTACCACCACCACCACTGCGTCCACTACAACCACCACCACTGCGTCCACTACTACCACCACAGCTGCGTCCACTACCACCACTGCGTCCACTACCACCACCACTGCGTCCACTACCACCACTGCGTCCACTACCACCACCACCACTGCGTCCACTACCACCACTGCGTCCACTACCACCACCACCACTGCGTCCACTACCACCACCACGGCTGCGTCCACTACCACCACTGCGTCCACTACCACCATCACTGCGTCCACTACTACCACCACCGCTGCGTACACTACCACCACCACTGCGTCCACTACCATCACCACCACTGCGTTCACTACTACCACCACCACTGCGTCCACTACCACCACCACGGCTGCGTCCACTACCACCACTGCGTCCACTACCACCACCACTGCGTCCACTACTACCACCACCACTGCATCCACTACCACCACCACTGCGTCCACTACTACCACCACTGCTTCCACTACCACCACCACCACTGCCTCCACTACTACCACCACCACTGCGTCCAATACCACCACCACTGCGCCCACTACCATCACCACTGCGTCCACTACCACCACTGCGTCCACTACCACCATTATCAACACTGCGTCCACTGCCACCATTATCACCACTGCGTCCACTACCATCACCACCACTGCGTCCACTACCACCATCATTATCACCAGTGCGTCTACTACCATCAGGTGGTGAAACTGCGCTGAAGGTAGTCATCAGGTGGTGAAACTGCGCTGAAGAAGGTAGTCATCAGGTGGTGAAACTAAGCTGAAGAAGGTAGTCATCAGGTGGTGAAACTAAGCTGAAGAAGGTAGTCATCAGGTGGTGAAACTGCGCTGAAGAAGGTAGTCATCAGGTGGTGAAACTAAGCTGAAGAAGGTAGTCATCAGGTGGTGAAACTGCGCTGAAGAAGGTAGTCATCAGGTGGTGAAACTAAGCTGAAGAAGGTAGTCATCAGGTGGTGAAACTAAGCTGAAGAAGGTAGTCATCAGGTGGTGAAACTAAGCTGAAGAAGGTAGTCATCAGGTGGTGAAACTGCGCTGAAGAAGGTAGTCATCAGGTGGTGAAACTAAGCTGAAGAAGGTAGTCATCAGGTGGTGAAACTAAGCTGAAGAAGGTAGTCATCAGGTGGTGAAACTAAGCTGAAGAAGGTAGTCATCAGGTGGTGAAACTAAGCTGAAGAAGGTAGTCATCAGGTGGTGAAACTAAGCTGAAGAAGGTAGTCATCAGGTGGTGAAACTAAGCTGAAGAAGGTAGTCATCAGGTGGTGAAACTAAGCTGAAGAAGGTAGTCATCAGGTGGTGAAACTGCGCTGAAGAAGGTAGTCATCAGGTGGTGAAACTAAGCTGAAGAAGGTAGTCATCAGGTGGTGAAACTAAGCTGAAGAAGGTAGTCATCAGGTGGTGAAACTGCGCTGAAGAAGGTAGTCATCAGGTGGTGAAACTAAGCTGAAGAAGGTAGTCATCAGGTGGTGAAACTAAGCTGAAGAAGGTAGTCATCAGGTGGTGAAACTAAGCTGAAGAAGGTAGTCATCAGGTGGTGAAACTGCGCTGAAGAAGGTAGTCATCAGGTGGTGAAACTGCGCTGAAGAAGGTAGTCATCAGGTGGTGAAACTGCGCTGAAGAAGGTAGTCATCAGGTGGTGAAACTGCGCTGAAGAAGGTAGTCATCAGGTGATGAAACTAAGCTGAAGAAGGTAGTCATCAGGTGGTGAAACTAAGCTGAAGAAGGTAGTCATCAGGTGGTGAAACTAAGCTGAAGAAGGTAGTCATCAGGTGGTGAAACTAAGCTGAAGAAGGTAGTCATCAGGACAGAACAAGGGCAAGGTACACACAGCATGACAGAACAATGGCAAGATACACACAGTAGGACAGAACAAGGGCAAGGTACACACAGCAGGGTAGAACAAGGGCAAGGTACACACAGCAGGGTAGAACAATGGCAAGGTACACACAACAGGGTACAACGAGGGCAAGGTACACACAGCAGGGTAGAACAAGGGCAAGGTACACACAGCAGGGTAGAACAAGGTCAAGGTACACACAGTAGGACAGAACAAGGGCAAGGTACACACAACAGGGTAGAACAAGGGCAAGGTACACACAGGATAGAACAAGGTCAAGGTACACACAGTAGGATAGAACAAGGTCAAGGTACACACAGTAGGACAGAACAAGGGCAAGGTACACACAGCAGGGTAGAACAAGGGCAAGGTACACACAGCAGGTACACACAGTAGGGGAAGATTTTACCCATGTTTTCCGTCACCACTGAAGGTACGAGTGGTCACGACCAGCAGCCGAGAGTCACTGAAGATACGAGTGGTCACGACCAGCAGCCGAGAGTCACTGAAGGTACGAGTGGTCACGACCAGCAACCAAAGTCACTGAAGGTACGAGTGGTCACGACCAGCAACCAAGAGTCACTGAAGGTACGAGTGGTCACGACCAGCAACCAAGAGTCACTGAAGGCACGAGTGGTCACGACCAGCAACCAAGAGTCACTGAAGGCACGAGTGGTCACGACCAGCAACCAAGAGTCACTGAAGGCACGAGTGGTCACGACCAGCAACCAAGAGTCACTGAAGGCACGAGTGGTCACGACCAGCAACCAAGAGTCACTGAAGGCACGAGTGGTCACGACCAGCAACCAAAGTCACTGAAGGTACGAGTGGTCACGACCAGCAACCAAAGTCACTGAAGGTACGAGTGGTCACGACCAGCAACCAAGAGTCACTGAAGGTACGAGTGGTCACGACCAGCAACCAAGAGTCACTGAAGGCACGAGTGGTCACGACCAGCAACCAAGAGTCACTGAAGGCACGAGTGGTCACGACCAGCAACCAAGAATCACTGAAGGCACGAGTGGTCACGACCAGCAACCAAGAGTCATTGAAGGTACGAGTGGTCACGACCAGCAACCAAGAGTCATTGAAGGTACGAGTGGTCACGACCAGCAACCAAGAGTCACTGAAGGCACGAGTGGTCACGACCAGCAACCAAGAGTCACTGAAGGCACGAGTGGTCACGACCAGTGTCTGCACATTTCTGCTACCCAGCCAGATGGGCAGGAATGACTTCATTTTTATATTGAATTCAATATAATTGGTTCTGGTGAATGTATCACTGACTCTGTTTCCAGTCCAGGATGGTTCCCAAGTGGTGTTATATCCTTACCATTTCTTTTCATTTTTTCATTTCCTGGCACTAAAAAATCGTTGCTGCCCGTATAATTGTAATTTTGTATGTTGACTTACACGTTCATGTTGCAGTATATACCTTGTTCCCTTAACATGAAGCGCTGAAGAGTTAAAATAACAATCCTTTATTAAAGAATGTTATTTTCTTGGGTGGTCATGTCGACACATTTCTTTTTCTAGTTAGTTCAGATTTGCCAATTCCTCAGACAAAGCCGGCATACACTTTTTTTTTTTTGATGACCCTGTTTTATTGTGTCCAGGATGGAGACCATTTCGTTTACAGTGATTGTAACTGACTCCTCTGCTACTAAATTTGTAATGGTGTTTATGGTAAAGTCTGTAGCTCAACCTGGAGTCTGTAGAAAGGTCTGCAACCAAATCACTGTTAGGATTGGAGGCTATGGCCAGTACCGTTCTGGTTACATGTACCTCCTCTAGTGAGTCATATGTTTCTTTTTTCTTTACAAACTGTAAATGTTGCCATCTGCTATAAAACACTAAATAAGAAACAATACTTTGAGAAAAACTGCCTTACTTTCTTCAAGGATATTGAAATTATTACCAACATATTAAGTTCCTTCAACTATACCTCGTACAATGCAAACCAGAAAAATACTTTAGAATTTACGTCTAGAAAATTCTCGAAAAATCTGTCAAATCTGCACACCAAAATTACTCCATACCAGATCTAGAGGCTGGTACAACATACAGCCAGAGGTGAGAGTGTATCTAGAGGCTGGTACAACATACAGCCAGAAGTGAGAGTGTATCTAGAGGCTGGTACAATATACAGCCAGAGGTGAGAGTGTATCTAGAGGCTGGTACAACATACAGCCAGAAGTGAGAGTGTATCTAGAGGCTGGTACAACATACAGCCAGAGGTGAGAGTGTATCTAGAGGCTGGTACAACATACAGCCAGAGGTGAGAGTGTATCTAGAGGCTGGTACAACATACAGCCAGAGGTGAGAGTGTATCTAGAGGCTGGTACAACATACAGCCAGAGGTGAGAGTGTATCTAGAGGCTGGTACAACATACAGCCAGAGGTGAGAGTGTATCTAGAGGCTGGTACAACATACAGCCAGAGGCGAGAGTGTATCTAGAGGCTGGTACAATATACAGCCAGAGGTGAGAGTGTATCTAGAGGCTGGTACAACATACAGCCAGAGGCGAGAGTGTATCTAGAGGCTGGTACAACATACAGCCAGAGGCGAGAGTGTCACCCAGTACATCGAGTGATACCATAAATAACATTTTAAACAGTACCCGGCCACACTCGGGTTTGGGATAGATATTTCATGTTCTTATGTTAGATTATTATTTTAGTTATGGGGAAGCACTAAACTCGTAAGGGCCATATAGCTCCAGCAGACTGATCAGGGTAACTCTAATTCCTTGGATCAAGAGTCCTTCACCACCTGCATCACAGCACCCACCACTTTGATGGATGGTTAGTGTGGAGGGAGAGTTGTGTCAGTCAGGTGTGGAGGAATTTGAGGAGGTTGCACCTTGAAGGGCTGAGGACCAAGTAAGTTTATTCAGGTATCCACAGTTATATTGTCATATATAGCAACATATGTGTAGAGAACCCAGGAGAACCCAAGAAAGTCAAAGTGACTTATTTCCATTGGGGTTCTTGTTATAATCGTTATTTATATTTAAAAGTTAAAACCATAGTAAGTAACCTAACTATGTAAAAGTAGTTACAATAAAAAGATATACTTGGGGAGATATAAAATTAGTTATTTTTATACAAGAAATCACTCTCCTCCCTTTCTGTAGCCTTATTCATGAGGTACATTTTGGCTGTCTTCTTAAACTGGCTCATGCTATGACAGGCTTCCGGAGTACGTGGGGTGTATTGTGAGTAGGAGGTGATGGCAAGATTGATTGTGTGTGTAAGGGGTGGATGTATGGGGAAGGAGGTGGTGAGAGCAGCAATAGTGAGGTTGGTCACGGGGGATGGTTGAGCTCCCATCATAGTCTGCTGCGGCCGCTCCTCAATTACCAAACCTGTTCCTCTCCCACCTCATGCTGAGCACATTATGCCCTTCCACTCCTCCCACCGCGCCTGTACAAGTCTGGTACCACTCTGCAGGGGCGATGACCCTTCCCCCCAGAAAGACAAGCAAGAAGCTAAGTGGTAGAAGTTATACTGAGGCAGCTCCGTCAAGTGTCAACATGTAAATATCTGGTAAGTGTTGCTCTAATATGCTTTCTACTTTCATCTCTCCCCCTTATCATGCACTACTGCATGACACTATACTGAGTGTAGAGTCATCACTACGCCACACTACAGTGTAATGTCATCACTACACCACACTACAGTTATCATCACTACACTTCAGTGCAGTCATCACTACACCACACTACAGTGTAGTCATCACTACACACTACAGTGTTGTGTCATCATTACACCACACTATAGTGTTGAATCATCACTACACACTACAGTGTAGTCATCACTACACACTACAGTGTTGTGTCATCATTACACCACACTATAGTGTTGAATCATCACTACACACTACAGTGTAGTCATCACTACACACTACAGTGTTGTGTCATCATTACACCACACTATAGTGTTGAATCATCACTACACACTACAGTGTAGTCATCACTACACACTACAGTGTTATCACTACACTACAGTGTTTTGTCATCACTACACACTACAGTGTTGTGTCATCACTAAACTACAGTGTTGTATCACTACACACTACAGTGTTGTATCATCACTAAACTACAGTGTTGAATCATCACTAAACTACAGTGTTGTGTCATCACTAAACTACAGTGTTGTATCATCACTACACACTACAGTGTTGTGTCATCACTACACACTACAGTGTTGTGTCATCACTACACCACACTACAGTGTTGTATCATCACTACACACTACAGTGTTGTATCATCACTACACACTACAGTGTTGTGTCATCACTACACACTACAGTGTTGTGTCATCACTACACACTACAGTGTTGTGTCATCACTACACACTACAGTGTTGTGTCATCACTACACACTACAGTGTTGTGTCATCACTACACACTACAGTGTTGTGTCATCACTACACACTACAGTGTTGTGTCATCACTACACACTACAGTGTTGTGTCAGCACTACACACTACAGTGTTGTGTCATCACTACACACTACAGTGTTGTGTCAGCACTACACACTACAGTGTTGTGTCATCACTACACACTACAGTGTTGTGTCATCACTACACTACAGTGTTGTGTCATCACTACACACTACAGTGTTGTCATCACTACACACTACAGTGTTGTGTCAGCACTACACACTACAGTGTTGTATCATCACTACACTACAGTGTTGTGTCATCACTACACTACAGTGTTGTGTCATCACTACACACTACAGTGTTGTCATCACTACACACTACAGTGTTGTGTCAGCACTACACACTACAGTGTTGTGTCATCACTACACACTACAGTGTTGTGTCATCACTACACACTACAGTGTTGTATCATCACTACACACTACAGTGTTGTGTCAGCACTACACACTACAGTGTTGTGTCATCACTACACACTACAGTGTTGTGTCATCACTACACACTACAGTGTTGTGTCATCACTACACACTACAGTGTTGTATCATCACTACACACTACAGTGTTGTGTCATCACTACACACTACAGTGTTGTCATCACTACACACTACAGTGTTGTGTCATCACTACACACTACAGTGTTGTGTCATCACTACACACTACAGTGTTGTGTCATCACTACACACTACAGTGTTGTGTCATCACTACACACTACAGTGTTGTGTCATCACTACACACTACAGTGTTGTGTCATCACTACACACTACAGTGTTGTGTCATCACTACACACTACAGTGTTGTCATCACTACACACTACAGTGTTGTATCATCACTACACACTACAGTGTTGTGTCATCACTACACACTACAGTGTTGTGTCATCACTACACACTACAGTGTTGTGTCATCACTACACACTACAGTGTTGTGTCATCACTACACACTACAGTGTTGTGTCATCACTACACACTACAGTGTTGTGTCATCACTACACACTACAGTGTTGTGTCATCACTACACACTACAGTGTTGTGTCATCACTACACACTACAGTGTTGTGTCATCACTACACACTACAGTGTTGTGTCATCACTACACACTACAGTGTTGTGTCATCACTACACACTACAGTGTTGTGTCATCACTACACACTACAGTGTTGTGTCATCACTACACACTACAGTGTTGTGTCATCACTACACTACAGTATCACTACACACTACAGTGTTGTCATCACTAAACTACAGTGTTGTGTCATACACTACAGTGTTGTGTCATCACTACACACTACAGTGTTGTGTCATCACTACACACTACAGTGTTGTCATCACTACACCACACTACAGTCATCACTACACACTAGTGTTGTGTCATCACTACACACTACAGTGTTGTGTCAGCACTACACTACAGTGTTGTGTCATCACTACACACTACAGTGTTGTCATCACTACACACTACAGTGTTGTATCATCACTACACACTACAGTGTTGTGTCATCACTACACACTACAGTGTTGTGTCATCACTACACACTACAGTGTTGTGTCATCACTACACACTACAGTGTTGTGTCATCACTACACACTACAGTGTTGTGTCATCACTACACACTACAGTGTTGTGTCATCACTACACACTACAGTGTTGTGTCATCACTACACTACAGTGTTGTGTCATCACTACACACTACAGTGTTGTGTCATCACTACACACTACAGTGTTGTGTCATCACTACACACTACAGTGTTGTGTCATCACTACACACTACAGTGTTGTGTCATCACTACACACTACAGTGTTGTGTCAGTGTTGTGTCACTACACACTACAGTGTTGTGTCATCACTACACACTACAGTGTTGTCACTACACACTACAGTGTTGTGTCATCACTACACACTACAGTGTTGTGTCATCACTACACACTACAGTGTTGTGTCATCACTACACACTACAGTGTTGTGTCATCACTACACACTACAGTGTTGTGTCATCACTACACACTACAGTGTTGTGTCATCACTACACACTACAGTGTTGTGTCATCACTACACACTACAGTGTTGTGTCATCACTACACACTACAGTGTTGTGTCATCACTACACACTACAGTGTTGTGTCATCACTACACACTACAGTGTTGTGTCATCACTACACACTACAGTGTTGTGTCATCACTACACACTACAGTGTTGTGTCATCACTACACACTACAGTGTTGTGTCATCACTACACACTACAGTGTTGTGTCATCACTACACACTACAGTGTTCTGTCATCACTAAACTACAGTGTTGTGTCATCACTACACACTACAGTGTTGTGTCATCACTACACACTACAGTGTTGTGTCATCACTACACACTACAGTGTTCTGTCATCACTAAACTACAGTGTTGTGTCATCACTACACACTACACACTACAGTGTTGTCATCACTACACTACAGTGTTGTCATCACTACACTACAGTGTTGTGTCATCACACTACAGTGTTGTGTCATCACTACACACTACAGTGTTGTGTCATCACTACACACTACAGTGTTGTGTCATCACTACAGTGTTGTGTCATCACTACACACTACAGTGTTGTGTCATCACTACACACTACAGTGTTGTGTCATCACTACACACTACAGTGTTGTGTCATCACTACACACTACAGTGTTGTGTCATCACTACACACTACAGTGTTGTGTCATCACTACACACTACAGTGTTGTCATCACTACACACTACAGTGTTGTCATCACTTCACACTACAGTGTTGTGTCATCACTACACACTACAGTGTTGTGTCATCACTACACACTACAGTGTTGTCATCACTACACACTACAGTGTTGTGTCATCACTACACACTACAGTGTTGTGTCATCACTACACACTACAGTGTTGTGTCATCACTACACACTACAGTGTTGTGTCATCACTACACACTACAGTGTTGTGTCATCACTACACACTACAGTGTTGTGTCATCACTACACACTACAGTGTTGTGTCACTACACACTACAGTGTTGTGTCATCACTACATCACTACACACTACAGTGTTGTGTCATCACTACACACTACAGTGTTGTGTCATCACTACACACTACAGTGTTGTGTCATCACTACACACTACAGTGTTGTGTCATCACTACACACTACAGTGTTGTGTCATCACTTCACACTACAGTGTTGTGTCATCACTACACACTACAGTGTTGTGTCATCACTACACACTACAGTGTTGTGTCATCACTACACACTACAGTGTTGTGTCATCACTACACACTACAGTGTTGTGTCATCACTACACACTACAGTGTTGTGTCATCACTACACACTACAGTGTTGTATCATCACTACACACTACAGTGTTGTATCATCACTACACACTACAGTGTTGTGTCAGCACTACACACTACAGTGTTGTGTCATCACTACACACTACAGTGTTGTGTCATCACTACACACTACAGTGTTGTCACTACACACTACAGTGTTGTGTCATCACTACAGTGTTGTGTCAGCACTACACACTACAGTGTTGTATCATCACTACACACTACAGTGTTGTGTCATCACTACACTACAGTGTTGTCATCACTACACTACAGTGTTGTATCATCACTACACACTACAGTGTTGTCATCACTACACTACAGTGTTGTCATCACTACACACTACAGTGTTGTCATCACTACACTACAGTGTTGTCATCACTACACACTACAGTGTTGTGTCAGCACTACACTACAGTGTTGTGTCATCACTACACACTACACATACTACACTACACAGTGTTGTGTCATCATCACACTACACTACACATCACTACACACTACAGTGTTGTGTCATCACTACACCACACTACAGTGTTGTATCATCACTACACACTACAGTGTTGTTATCACTACACTACAGTGTTGTGTCATCACTACACTACAGTGTTGTCATCACTACACACTACAGTGTTGTCATCACTACACACTACAGTGTTGTCATCACTACACACTACAGTGTTGTCATCACTACACTACAGTGTTGTCATCACTACACACTACAGTGTTGTGTCAGCACTACACACTACAGTGTTGTCATCACTACACTACAGTGTTGTCATCACTACACACTACAGTGTTGTGTCAGCACTACACTACAGTGTTGTGTCATCACTACACACTACAGTGTTGTATCATCACTACACACTACAGTGTTGTCATCACTACACTACAGTGTTGTGTCATCACTACACACTACAGTGTTGTGTCATCACTACACTACAGTGTTGTGTCATCACTACACTACAGTGTTGTATCATCACTACACACTACAGTGTTGTGTCAGCACTACACACTACAGTGTTGTCATCACTACACTACAGTGTTGTCATCACTACACACTACAGTGTTGTGTCAGCACTACACTACAGTGTTGTGTCATCACTACACACTACAGTGTTGTATCATCACTACACACTACAGTGTTGTGTCAGCACTACACACTACAGTGTTGTCATACAGTGTTGTCATCACTACACACTACAGTGTTGTGTCATACTACACACTACAGTGTTGTGTCATCACTACACTACAGTGTTGTATCATCACTACACTACAGTGTTGTGTCAGTGTTGTCATCACTACACTACAGTGTTGTCATCACTACACTACAGTGTTGTCATCACTACACTACAGTGTTGTCATCACTACACTACAGTGTTGTCATCACTACACTACAGTGTTGTCATCACTACACTACAGTGTTGTCATCACTACACTACAGTGTTGTCATCACTACACTACAGTGTTGTGTCATCACTACACTACAGTGTTGTCATCACTACACTACAGTGTTGTCATCACTACACTACAGTGTTGTCATCACTACACTACAGTGTTGTCATCACTTCACTACAGTGTTGTCATCACTACACTACAGTGTTGTCATCACTACACTACAGTGTTGTCATCACTACACTACAGTGTTGTCATCACTACACTACAGTGTTGTCATCACTACACTACACTGTACTACACTTAGACCCAGAACCAGAACTTGTGTGGCAGTGTACAAGTGCAACTTGTGTGGCAGTGTACAAGTGCAACTTGTGTGGCAGTGTACAAGTGCAACTTGTGTGGCAGTGTACAAGTGCAACTTGTGTGGAAGTGAATAGGTGCAACTTGTGTGGCGGTGTATAAGTGCAACTTGTGTGGCGGTGTATAAGTGGAATTTGTGTGGCGGTGTATAAGTACAACTTGTGTGGAAGTGTATAAGTGCAACTTGTGTGGCAGTGTATAAATGCAACTTGTGTGGCAGTGTATAAGTGGAACTTGTGTGGCGGTGTATAAGTGCAACTTGTGTGGCAGTGTATAAATGCAACTTGTGTGGCAGTGTATAAGTGGAACTTGTGTGGCGGTGTATAAGTACAACTTGTGTGGCGGTGTATAAGTGCAACTTGTGTGGCAGTGTATAAATGCAACTTGTGTGGAAGTGTATAAGTGCCACTTACTTGTGTGGCGTTGTGCAAGTGCCACTTACTTGTGTGGCGTTGTGCAAGTGCCACTTACTTGTGCGGCGTTGTGCAAGTGCCACTTACTTGTGTGGCGTTGTGCAAGTGCCACTTACTTGTGTGGCGTTGTGCAAGTGCCACTTACTTGTGTGGCGTTGTGCAAGTGCCACTTACTTGTGTGGCGTTGTGCAAGTGCCACTTACTTGTGTGGCGTTGTGCAAGTGCCACTTACTTGTGTGGCGTTGTGCAAGTGCCACTTACTTGTGTGGCAGTGTATAGGTACAATTTGTCCAGCAACTTAACCAGCGTATGTTTTTGCAAGTATATAAGTGAGCGTATTAGTGAGGCAGTGTAAGCGTGCTGCTCCCACCACTACTAACACAACAACACTGCCACTCACTATTACTGCCACACCACAACTGAGATGCCGCCACCGCCAGGCCAGCGTCAGCTGTGTCTAGCCACTTGGGGGAGGTGAGGGGAGGGTAGCACTTGTGTAGTGTCTAGCGGGTGGTGGGAGCGGGTGTCTCCTGGTGTCTAGTGGGTGGTGGGAGCGGGTGTCTGGTGGTGGGAGCGGGTGTCTCGTGGTGTCTAGTGGGTGGTGGGAGCGGGTGTCTCGTGGTGTCTAGTGGGTGGTGGGAGCGGGTGTCTCGTGGTGTCTAGCGGGTGGTGGGAGTGGGTGTCTCGTGGTGTCTAGCGGGTGGTGGGAGCGGGTGTCTGGTGGTGTCTAGCGGGTGGTGGGAGTGGGTGTCTCGTGGTGTCTAGCGGGTGGTGGGAGCGGGTGTCTGGGTGTCTAGCGGGTGTCTAGCGGGTGGTGGGAGTGGGTGTCTCGTGGTGTCTAGCGGGTGGTGGGAGCGGGTGTCTCGTGGTGTCTAGCGGGTGGTGGGAGCGGGTGTCTGGTGGTGTCTAGCGGGTGGTGGGAGTGGGTGTCTCGTGGTGTCTAGCGGGTGGTGGGAGCGGGTGTCTGGTGGTGTCTAGCGGGTGGTGGGAGTGGGTGTCTGGTGGTGTCTAGCGGGTGGTGGGAGTGGGTGTCTCGTGGTGTCTAGCGGGTGGTGGGAGCGGGTGTCTGGTGGTGTCTAGCGGGTGGTGGGAGCGGGTGTCTCGTGGTGTCTAGCGGGTGGTGGGAGCGGGTGTCTGGTGGTGTCTAGCGGGTGGTGGTGGGAGCGGGTGTCTGGTGGTGTCTAGCGGGTGGTGGGAGCGGGTGTGGTGTCTAGCGGGTGGGGTGTCTCGTGGTGTCTAGCGGGCGTCTGGTGGTGGGAGCGGGTGTCTGGTGGTGTCTAGCGGGTGGTGGGAGTGGGTGTCTCGTGGTGTCTAGCGGGTGGTGGGAGCGGGTGTCTCGTGGTGTCTAGCGGGTGGTGGGAGTGGGTGTCTCGTGGTGTCTAGCGGGTGGTGGGAGCGGGTGTCTCGTGGTGTCTAGCGGGTGGTGGGAGCGGGTGTCTGGTGGTGTCTAGCGGGTGGTGGGAGCGGGTGTCTGGTGGTGTCTAGCGGGTGGTGGGAGCGGGTGTCTGGTGGTGTCTAGCGGGTGTCTGGTGGTGTCTAGCGGGTGGTGGGAGCGGGTGTCTGGTGGTGTCTAGCGGGTGGTGGGAGCGGGTGTCTGGTGGTGTCTAGCGGGTGGTGGGAGCGGGTGTCTGGTGGTGTCTAGCGGGTGGTGGGAGCGGGTGTCTGGTGGTGTCTAGCGGGTGTCTGGTGGTGTCTAGCGGGTGGTGGGAGCGGGTGTCTGGTGGTGTCTAGCGGGTGGTGGGAGCGGGTGTCTGGTGGTGTCTAGCGGGTGGTGGGAGCGGGTGTCTGGTGGTGTCTAGCGGGTGGTGGGAGCGGGTGTCTGGTGGTGTCTAGCGGGTGGTGGGAGCGGGTGTCTGGTGGTGTCTAGCGGGTGGTGGGAGCGGGTGTCTGGTGGTGTCTAGCGGGTGGTGGGAGCGGGTGTCTGGTGGTGTCTAGCGGGTGGTGGGAGCGGGTGTCTGGTGGTGTCTAGCGGGTGGTGGGAGCGGGTGTCTGGTGGTGTCTAGCGGGTGGTGGGAGCGGGTGTCTGGTGGTGTCTAGTGGGTGGTGGGAGCGGGTGTCTCGTGATGTCTAGCGGGTGTGGTCTAGCGGGTGGTGGGAGCGGGTGTCTGGTGGTGTCTAGCGGGTGGTGGGAGCGGGTGTCTGGTGGTGGGAGCGGGTGTCTGGTGGTGTCTAGCGGGTGGTGGGAGCGGGTGTCTGGTTGTGTCTAGGTGTCTGTCTGTGGTGTCTAGTGGGTGGTGGGAGTGGGTGTCTGGTGGTGTCTAGCGGGTTGTGGGAGCGGGTGTCTGGTGGTGTCTAGCTTGTGGTGGGAGCGGGTGTCTGGTGGTGTCTAGCGGGTGGTGGTAGCGGGTGTCTGGTGGTGTCTAGCTTGTGGTGGGAGCAGGTGTCTGGTGGTGTCTAGCGGGTGGTGGTAGCGGGTGTCTGTGGTGTCTAGCGAGTGGTGGGAGCGGGTGTCTGGTGGTGTCTAGCGGGTGGTGGGAGTGGGTGTCTGGTGGTGTCTAGCGAGTGGTGGGAGCAGGTGTCTGGTGGTGTCTAGTGGGTGGTGGGAGCAGGTGTCTGGTGGTGTCTAGCGGGTGGTGGGAGCGGGTGTCTGGTGGTGTCTAGCGGGTGGTGGGAGCGGGTGTCTTGTGGTGTCTGGTGGGTGGTGGGATCGGGTGCCTGGTGGGTGTTAGATGGTGTCTGGTGGGTGGTGGGAGCGGGTGCCTTGTGGGTGGTGTCTAGTGGGCGATGAGAGCGGGTGTCTGGCGGGTGATGAGAGTGGGTATCTGGTGGGTGTTAGGTGGTGTCTGGCGGGTGATGAGAGTGGGTATCTGGTGGGTGTTAGGTGGTGTCTGGTGGGGGAGAGAGAGAGAGAGAGGACGGGAACAGCCAATACCAGGTAGTATATGTTAGGTACATCGGAGGCTACTCCACCTAACCTCACTACACACTACTGGTTTGGTCTCCTTACTACAGAATGGATGTATGTATGTATAATGTTCGCCAAGACCGGGGTCATGGCACGGGTCTTAATCTTGCGATGACCCGTCTCTGGCTCCCGAAGGAGAAAGGGCTCTGCAATGTTGCAACGTATGCTTGAGTGCATCTCATTAGCGATGCCGTCTGTAATATGAACATTGGATCATATACTACATGTACATACATACACGTATATATGCATATTCAGAGATATGCATATATGTACATACATGGATATAAATTCATTGGAGAACATACCGAGAAGGATGATAAAGACGATTCACTGCATCGAGTAAGAACCAGAAATAGCGGATTTAAGTTTGGTAAATTTAGATTTAGAAAGGACATAAATAAGTATTGGTTTTCAAACAGAGCTGTCAATGTGTGGAACCTTCTCCCGTGTAATAATATTGGTAGAATTACCCACAATATGTTAGGTAAAAGGACACAAGTGCAACTAATGTGACATTTTATTGTGGCAAGGTTTCACTCTCCAGGAACTCTGTCAAGCTGTTAACAGCTTGACAAAGCTCATAGAGAATGAAACGTTGCCACAATAAAATATCATGTTAGTTGCACTTAGTGGTATAAATCTTGGTAATAAATACCGACAAGTTGGTTTAGAAAGACACATAAGCAAACACTATGACATATTTATTAGAAAACGTTTTGGTCCTGGGACCTTGATCACTTCTAACATACAGAGGTAGAAAGACATTATATATAGGCAGAGAGTGAGGTGTGAGTGATGCATGGTGACCTGAAGAATGCCATGTTGGGATGAGGACGGGTAGACGATGTGATCATGTGACTCCTGTGTTGTTGGTGTTTAGCCTGCTTAAGTATCATGTATGCTAATGTTTTTGAAATTTTGTGGTTTCCAGTGTTACGTTCTGTTGTGTGGGTGACGGTGATTAGCGAGGCTTCTAGGCACCGTCAGCGTCTGAGGTCTAGTTTGGTGAGAATGAGTTGTGCCTCATTCCAGTTCATCAAATGCCCCGTGGAGTCTCTGTGGAGGACACAGGCGTACCTTAAATCGTCTCTGTTACAGGCACTTCGATGCTTGTTCAGGCAGACCGCAAGATCTCTGCCTGTCTCGCTGAGACAGGCAGAGATCTTGCGATTCTCCTGAGCGAGCATCGAAGTGCCTGTAACAGAGACGATATAAATTCATTGGAGAACATACAGAGAAGGATGATAAAGACGGTTTACTGCATCAAGTAAGAACCAGAAATAGTGGATTTAGGTTTGATAAATTTAGATTTAGAAAGGACGAAAGTAAGTATTGGTTTTCATACATGATATTAAAGCAGGCTAAGCACCACCAACTCAACAACACAGGAGTCACATGATCTCATCATCTACCCATCCTCATCCCAACATGGCATTCTTCAGGTCACCATGCATCACTCACACCTCACTCTCCACCTATATATAATGTCTTTCTACTGTATATCAGAAGTGATCAAGGTCCCAGGACCGAAACGTTTTCTAATAAATATGTCATAGTGTTTGCTTACGTGTCTTTCTAAACCAAGTTGCACTTGTATCCTTTTACCTAACAGTCTTCTGAGTAAGGTAATAGAGGCTAAGACCTTGGGTAGCTTTTAAAAGAGATTGGATAAATACATGAGTGGGAGGGGCTGGGTTTCATTGGTGTTTGGAAGCAAAATCTTGGATAGCTTTGGGAAAGGGTTAGACAAATACATGGGTGATTTTGATAAGGACCTGCCTAATATGGGCCATTAGGCCTACTGCATTGTTCCTCCATTCTTATGTTAAAAATCCGAACAAAATCTTATCTAGGGTTCTTGGTGTTATGATGCTGTGTTAATCTAGTTGTGGTTGCAAGGGTTCGATCCTGATCCAAGGCACAGAGCACAGGTGTGATGGAAGCGGAGATAAGAAAAATTGAGGGCAAGAGGTGGAGCATTTTGAAGAAAAATGTCAGCAGTAGCCATGAGAATGGAATCATGAGCATCTCGCCAGACTCAAGGCACTTCCCTTCAAGGGGTGGGGGGTCATATAGCACCTGGAGAATCAGGAGTCAAGGAACCTACTGTAGATGGCTTTTATTTAATGGGGAAAAGCACTAAACCCACAGGGGTCATACAGTGCCTTGGGAATGTGAGAATCCCTTCACTGGGATCAGGGCACCATCCTTAAGTTTATTTAGGTACAGGTCACATAAATACAATTATCGGTGGGAGACGACCAACTTGTTGAAAAAAAAAAAAAATATGGAATATAATAATATAATGTATCTCAGTTTTCATCATAATAATAATATGTAGTATATGGAAATATATATCATACATAGTAACATGTGTAAATTACCTAAGATAACCCAAGAAAGTCAAAGTGACTTATTTCCTTTGGGGTCCTTGATGAGATGAATGGCAGCAGTGATAGAGAGGCCAACAGAAGTGGGTGAAGTCATTTAGTGATGAGTGAGTTGGTGTTTGGATTATTATTATTATAATCAAAAAGAAGCACTAAGCCACAAGGGCTATACAGCTGGTGTTTGGAAAACATTGGCTGGGAATAGTAATGGATAGGGCAACTTTGCCTCACTCTCCATCCTGCAAAGGGTAGGAAGCTCTGGATTATCATTATATTAGGTTTCATTAAAGGATGAAAATCCTCCAGCATCAGGTGACTAGGAAGGTCACTGTCATGAGTTAATTTCTCTGTTGTTTCTTCCTTCTTTGTGTGCTCAGCATCACATTTTCATCTTGTTTAACTCACAGTGTTGTTTCCTCTCTTCCAAGGTTCAGTCCAACTCTAGGGAGACAGTTTGTACAATACCTGACTGTGGCCTTCACACCTTTCTGCTTTGGCATTCTTTTCTGAGACAGCAGCAGCAGCACTGTATGACCCTTGTGGGTTTAGCGCTTAGTTTTGATCATAATAAATTCTGAGACAGCAGTTTCCTTAATTATTTTGAGACCTCACTGCAGAAGTGAAAGAGTGAAAGGAGACAGTCATAGCTGGCACAGCAATTCAGTTTCAGCTAAGTCATAGAGTGAATCAACAGTAAAGATTGGACACTTAGAGGAGGGTAGTGTATGCCAAGGTGTTCAATGATTATTATTATATCAATGGAAAGTGCTAAATGTGTGTTAGCCATTCAGTACTACACAGCAAGAATAAAATGGCATGCAAAATAATGGCTGTAAGCTGAAAAACGAACGAATGAACGTATGTACGAACGTGTATGTGGGGGAAGGGCCTCTATGTCCTCACCTTTATGTGGCTTCAGAAGTCAAATCTCAGCTCCTGGCCCTACCTCTCAACATGCTGCTTACCACATTCACTCCTAGCCTCATGGGTCTTGTCATACCTGCTCTTAATATTAGGTATGGAGTCAAGGTCATTCCACTTCCCAACCAGATGTTGACATGGTAAGTAGGGAAGGAAGTAAGAGAAGTCTAGGATGCAGTTATAGAAACTATATCATTCCATAGACTGATTTACTTAGAGGCAGGAAAAGACTTAGGGAATTATCAACATTTGAGTGGACACAGGGACAATAACTTTGATAAGTGCCCTCGTCTCTGAAACATCAAGGTGGCTGGGGACAATGGATAGGAAGGTACAGTTGGACAAGTATTAGCAGCACTAGAAGATGGGCAAAAAAGAAACCTGCCCATGTTTAACCATCTTTCAGTGCATGGCAAAGTCAGAAACCTAGTATGTCCTCCATCATTTGGTGTTGGAGAATGGAAACGTGGATTTCTGCATAACTGTGGAAAGGACCAGCAGCTGAAGATATGTATGTGTGTGTAGCAAGAATCTAGTAACAATTCTGTATCGGGGTAATGGAATCAGAGGTCATCATAGGATAAAAATGATAGGCTATGTGAGAATATGGAAGAGATGGAAGGTGACCTTGTCAGAAATAAGCTAGATCTTCTCCATGGCATTCATTCATCCATCCACATTCACACTCACTCACTCTCCCTCTGTATGAACCAAATACACATAACAATTTGAAGACAGGTGTAGTGCTGGAAAAAAGACACCACTGCTATAACAGTTCACAACTCTTCTGTTGTAAATAAAATTAGTTGTAAAAGGGAAAAACTTGTAGTCTGGTATTCATAAGGGCAAAACTCCTAGGATATATATATACACCATTTGTTTCTTTTACAAGCAAGTGCTGTATCAATCAAAGCCTTTGTAATAAATTCTTTGCACAGTCCATTCTACCTCAAATTACAATTTGCATAATACTGTAGGTTTTCACTGATAGTTAATACTATACACATGTTTTGAAAAGTATTTTAACTTCTAAAATATATATACAGCTACACAAACATTGTATAAGGTGATAAAAACAAAAAATATCATTAATATTTCTATTAAAATATATTAGCACTAGGTTGTGCAGTAACCAAAGTCTCAATATACCTTTCATTACATCACAATAGATATTTTCCTTACAGAGCTAAGATATTTTTATATAGTGTCATACAATGTGCCAACTTTATAAATAGACATTATGCTTTACACAGTATCATTTCTATTTTTATAGCCTAGGTACCCAACAATTACACATGACCCTCTTAAATTGGATTACCATAAACCAGTACAATAGCCACTGCCATTACTTAGCCCTCCTATTTTCCCATTAAAAGATGACTATTAAGCATGGACTGCAGGTATCAGCAAGTATGAATTTATTTGAATATGTAACAGATGCATAAATGAAAGCACTAAAGGTACGAAAGTGTTGATACAAAGAACAACAAAAACAAATTGAAAGGAATTAGTGATAAAGTATATTTTGTGTTTGAGGGCAATGTGTGGTGTGATTATAATGCAGAGAATCCGTAGCTTGGAGATTAAGAGGTACGGGGTTTCTAAAAGTATTATTATCCAGAGGGCAGAGGTAGGGTTGTTGAGGTGGTTTGGATATTTAGAGAGGATGGGACAAAATAGAATGACTTGGAGGGCATATAAATTTGTAGCGTAAGGAAAGCGGGGTAGGGGTCATCCTGGAAAAGGTGAGGGAGGTGGTGAAAGAGGTTTTGTGTGCAAGGAGACTGGATTTCCAGCAAGCATGTTAGATAAGAGAGAGTGGAGATGAATGGTTTTTATGACTTGACATGCTGTTGGAGTGATTCAGGGAAACCAGTTAGCTGGACTTGAATCCTGGAGATGGGAAGTACAGTGCATGCACTCTGAAGGAGGGGTGCTGATGTGTTTCATTTTTTTAACTGTAGTGTAGGCACACCTCTGGCAAGACAGTGATGGAGTGAATTGCCCTACCTTGGTGGGAAATGGCCTATGTGTTAATAAATAAAAAAAAAGTATATGTATAGTAAGAAAGGGGAGTCTAAATGAAAGAATGGCAAACTTACTAGAAAGACAGATCTTGAAGACACAAAAAATGATACATGTTTTAAAGCATTCTGACATGATTAACTTGACTTGTAACAGATAATGAAGGTGAATTCTGCAATGAGGTTTTTGAAAAGTTGTGTAGCTTGTACAAGATCTCTAAGCCTACCATTGTCCCTCATCATCCTGCCAGCAATGGGTTAGCGGAAAAAACTAATAAGAAAGTGATCGATGTCTTGAGAGCAACTATTAATCCCAATAGTACAACCTGGGATGAAATTATACCCGACGTACAATGTGCAATAAATTCTGCTTATAATGCTTCTGTAGGTGATACCCCATATTATGTATTGTATGGTGTAAATAAGACTTACTCTACGAGTTTATATTCCACTCTGAAACCAAACTATAACACAGATGATTTCGTAGTGACTCGTACCAGTTTAGCTCAAAGTGTCTTCAGAAGAATCCGAGAAACACTTCATAAATCAACAGCAGAATTTACAAGAGTCACCAGCACTTGAGCAAAGCCAACTACAATTAAAGTAGGCTCAAGAGTTATGTTAACCAATTTCAATAAAACATCTGCAATGCCAAAGCTTGACCAAAAATTTGTTGGTCCCTACCGAGTAGTTGAGCATGTAAGTGGTAACAAGTAGTATAAGGTTAGAGAAATTAGCAGTGGTCAGTATAAAGAATCATATTTAGATCATGTGAAGTTAGTATGCGATGAAGTTGACAAAACTCCTGGCATCCAGACGAGTGAGCCACACACTGACAATCCTCCTGACCCAGTACCTTCTACATCTAACAACCCGACTGATGTACAACCTGACTGTCATTATTCTCTACGTACACGTCAAGTGATAAGGAATCCTCAGTTTCAGTTGTTAAAGCTAATGCTGATCCTCTTCAGTCATGGCATGTGTTAGCTACTGCCACAGAATTTGACTTCCCTAGAGATGATGACTACTCTGCATATGTAAATCTCACCCTAGCAGAGTTGGGGGTTAAATTTAAATAACTTGAATAGATGATTAGTATAATCAAATGAGTACTCAACTGTGTGTAACAAGCCTTATAGTATGTCAGCTTTACTGTAGATCAAAATTTTTTTTTTTTTTTTAGGTGTTCTCATTCTACCCAAATTCTGGGATTTAACAGTAAAAAACCAGAGTGCACCAAGCTTGTCTTTTCTGTTAAACACTTTCTTCTTTGTAAACAAGTTTTCTCAGAATCCACAGACCACATGAATAATGATCAACTGATCTCATTTGTTCAAATGTAACCTCATTAATTCCTATGATCCACAATGATTTGTAATGTATAATGTTCAAGTTTGTCCCAGGTTTGTTACCTGGAGGTTATTCCGGGGATCAAAGCCCCCCGCGGCCCGGTCCACGACCAGGCCTCCCGGTGGATCAGGGCCTGATCAACCAGGCTGTGACTGCTGGCCGCACATGTTGTGTACAATATTTTCTTTGCACTGTATAGAATCAGCCCAGAGCCTGAAATGTCTGCTGTCTACCTTTGTATTAGTTTAGCTGTATGTTGAAGATGCCACACATCAGTGTTGCTGAGCTGTTAACAGTGTAATACTTATGTACTATATAGATTCCCCAATACCATTATAGTGAGGCTCCCTTGTCATTCTGATGTCACGTGACTTCCACGTAGGCCGTAGGCCAGAGTGCTTGGGCTCACTCCTGTGATAGATGATGAGGTGCGCAGAGGCATACAGGTTGGGCTCTCCATGTTTTTCAATAATAATGTGTCCTTAACAGAGTCTACAGTGTTTCCCTACAACTTTCACAACATCCAAACCCCACTGTTACATTACTACATGTATCTTTACATCTTACATGTATCTTCACCCCTTACAACATGTATATCTTCACCCCTTACTGCATGTATCTTCATCTTGTACAGGCAGTGGCATCATGAAAAAATCACTTAACCTTTCTTGATAAAACTGAACTATGAATATTAATAAATATCAGTTGATGTTGATTCATATTTCAATGGAATTCTTGATTTTTGAGCAAAAGTTAAGGGTTGCTAAAAAAATCCACATTAAGCTAATATACACAGCTATATAATACCCACACCTAAAAAATCTAAACAAGACTGAAAAAACTTAAAGATTAAGTCATAAAAGTGCTCATAGAGCTAAATAATAAAAAGAATAGTTGTGATGAAAGGGTGAAAGCCCTCAAAATGTTCACTTTGGTTGATAGGAGTTAAAGATAAAGCCATGATAAACACACACAAGGTCATGAAATGATAGGCAAGAATAGATAAAGATTTATTAGTATGTTCAACAGGGAGAATAAGAGGTCACAGTTGTCAAGTGAGGGGAAAAAAAATTGATACTAAAATATACTAGAAAGTGTTTTGAAGTGGTGAAACAATAAAATAGATTAAAAGAGGGGGGTAGTAAGTGCTACACCATTGAATATTTAAAAAATGTACGGTTAATTACTGTGTGCGCATGTAAATTGAAAGCCTTTCTGAAATTAACAAAAATATATACTGTGTATGTGTATATGTGTATATATATATATATATATATATATATATATATATATATATATATATATATATATATATATATATATATATATATATATATTATATATATATATGTTGTGTATCTTTATATGTGTATGCTTCTAGACTGTTGTATTCTGAGCACCTCTGCAAAAACAGTGATAATGTGCGAGTGTGGTGAAAGTGTTGAATGATGATGAAAGTATTTTCTTTTTGGGGATTTTCTTTCTTTTTTGGGTCACCCTGCCTCGGTGGGAGACGGCCGACTTGTTGAAAAAAAAAAAAAAAAAAAAAAATATATATATATATATATATATATATATATATTATATTATATATATTATTGTTTTACATGATGGTAGGATTGCTGATGTCTTTTGTCTGTCTCATAAATATGCAAGATTACAGGCATGTCTTGCTACTTCTACTTACACTTAGGTCACACTACACATACATGTACACATTTATTTATACACACTCATCTGAGTTTTCTTTGATTTTATCTTAATAGTTCTTGGTCTTATTAATTTTCCTTTTATATCCATGGGGAAGTGGAATAAGAATCTTTCCTCCGTAAGCCATGCGTGTTGTAAAAGTCAACTAAAATGCCGGGAACAATGGGCTAGTAACCCCTTTTCCTGTAAAGATTACTAAAAAGAATAAGAAGAAGAAAATTGTCAAAGTGGGAAGTCTGAATGTGCGTGGATGTTGTGCAGATGATAAGAAAGAGATGATTGTGGATGTTATGAATGAGAAGAAGCTGGATGTCCTGGCTTTAAGTGAAACAAAGCTGAAGGGGGTGGGAGAGTTTCAGTGGAGAGGAATAAATGGGATTAGGTCAGGGGTTTCAAATAGAGTTAGAGCTAAAGAAGGAGTAGCAATAATGTTGAAGGATAAGCTATGGCAGGAAAAGAGGGACTATAAATGTATTAATTCAAGGATTATGTGGAGTAAAATAAAGATTGGATGTGAAAAGTGGGTTATAATAAGCGTGTATGCACCTGGAGAAGAGAGAAGTGTAGAGGAGAGAGAGAGATTTTGGGAAATGTTGAGTGAATGCGTGGGGAGTTTTGAATCAAGTGTGAGAGTAATGGTGGTTGGGGATTTTAATGCTAAAGTGGGTAAAAATGTTATGGAGGGAGTAGTAGGTAAATTTGGGGTGCCAGGGGTAAATGTAAATGGGGAGCCTTTAATTGAGCTATGTGTAGAAAGAAATTTGGTAATAAGTAATACATATTTTATGAAAAAGAGGATAAATAAATATACAAGGTATGATGTAGCACGTAATGAAAGTAGTTTATTAGATTATGTATTGGTGGATAAAAGGTTGATGGGTAGGCTCCAGGATGTACATGTTTATAGAGGGGCAACTGATATATCGGATCATTATTTAGTTGTAGCTACAGTTAGAGTAAGAGGTAGATGGGAAAAGAGGAAGGTGGCAACAACAAGTAAGAGGGAAGTGAAAGTGTATAAACTAAGGGAGGAGGAAGTTCGGGTGAGATATAAGCGACTATTGGCAGAAAGGTGGGCTAGTGCAAAGATGAGTAGTGGGGGGGTTGAAGAGGGTTGGAATAGTTTTAAAAATGCAGTATTAGAATGTGGGGCAGAAGTTTGTGGTTATAGGAGGGTGGGGGCAGGAGGAAAGAGGAGTGATTGGTGGAATGATGAAGTAAAGGGTGTGATAAAAGAGAAAAAGGTAGCTTATGAGAGGTTTTTACAAAGCAGAAGTGTTATAAGAAGAGCAGAGTATATGGAGAGTAAAAGAAAGGTAAAGAGAGTGGTGAGAGAGTGCAAAAGGAGAGCAGATGATAGAGTGGGAGAGGCACTGTCAAGAAATTTTAATGAAAATAAGAAAAAATTTTGGAGTGAGTTAAACAAGTTAAGAAAGCCTAGGGAAAATATGGATTTGTCAGTTAAAAACAGAGTAGGGGAGTTAGTAGATGGGGAGATGGAGGTATTGGGTAGATGGCGAGAATATTTTGAGGAACTTTTAAATGTTAAGGAAGAAAGGGAGGCAGTAATTTCATGCACTGGTCAGGGAGGTATACCATCTTTTAGGAGTGAAGAAGAGCAGAATGTAAGTGTGGGGGAGGTACGTGAGGCATTACGTAAAATGAAAGGGGGTAAAGCAGCTGGAACTGATGGGATCATGACAGAAATGTTAAAAGCAGGGGGGGATATAGTGTTGGAGTGGTTGGTACTTTTGTTTAATAAATGTATGAAAGAGGGGAAGGTACCTAGGGATTGGCAGAGAGCATGTATAGTCCCTTTATATAAAGGGAAAGGGGACAAAAGAGACTGTAAAAATTATAGAGGAATAAGCTTACTGAGTATACCAGGAAAAGTGTACGGTAGGGTTATAATTGAAAGAATTAGAGGTAAGACAGAATGTAGGATTGCGGATGAGCAAGGAGGTTTTAGAGTGGGTAGGGGATGTGTAGATCAGGTGTTTACATTGAAGCATATATGTGAACAGTATTTAGATAAAGATAGGGAAGTTTTTATTGCATTTATGGATTTAGAAAAGGCATATGATAGAGTGGATAGAGGAGCAATGTGGCAGATGTTGCAAGTATATGGAATAGGTGGTAAGTTATTAAATGCTGTAAAGAGTTTTTATGAGGATAGTGAGGCTCAGGTTAGGGTGTGTAGAAGAGAGGGAGACTACTTCCCGGTAAAAGTAGGTCTTAGACAGGGATGTGTAATGTCACCATGGTTGTTTAATATATTTATAGATGGGGTTGTAAAGGAAGTAAATGCTAGGGTGTTTGGGAGAGGGGTGGGATTAAATTATGGGGAATCAAATTCAAAATGGGAATTGACACAGTTACTTTTTGCTGATGATACTGTGCTTATGGGAGATTCTAAAGAAAAATTGCAAAGGTTAGTGGATGAGTTTGGGAATGTGTGTAAAGGTAGAAAGTTGAAAGTGAACATAGAAAAGAGTAAGGTGATGAGGGTGTCAAATGATTTAGATAAAGAAAAATTGGATATCAAATTGGGGAGGAGGAGTATGGAAGAAGTGAATGTTTTCAGATACTTGGGAGTTGACGTGTCGGCGGATGGATTTATGAAGGATGAGGTTAATCATAGAATTGATGAGGGAAAAAAGGTGAGTGGTGCGTTGAGGTATATGTGGAGTCAAAAAACGTTATCTATGGAGGCAAAGAAGGGAATGTATGAAAGTATAGTAGTACCAACACTCTTATATGGGTGTGAAGCTTGGGTGGTAAATGCAGCAGCGAGGAGACGGTTGGAGGCAGCGGAGATGTCCTGTTTAAGGGCAATGTGTGGTGTAAATATTATGCAGAAAATTCGGAGTGTGGAAATTAGGAGAAGGTGTGGAGTTAATAAAAGTATTAGTCAGAGGGCAGAAGAGGGGTTGTTGAGGTGGTTTGGTCATTTAGAGAGAATGGATCACAGTAGAATGACATGGAAAGCATATAAATCTATAGGGGAAGGAAGGCGGGGTAGGGGTCGTCCTCGAAAGGGTTGGAGAGAGGGGGTAAAGGAGGTTTTGTGGGTAAGGGGCTTGGACTTCCAGCAAGCGTGCGTGAGCGTGTTAGATAGGAGTGAATGGAGACGAATGGTACTTGGGACCTGACGATCTGTTGGAGTGTGAGCAGGGTAATATTTAGTGAAGGGATTCAGGGAAACCGGTTATTTTCATATAGTCGGACTTGAGTCCTGGAAATGGGAAGTACAATGCCTGCACTTTAAAGGAGGGGTTTGGGATATTGGCAGTTTGGAGGGATATGTTGTGTATCTTTATATGTTTATGCTTCTAGACTGTTGTATTCTGAGCACCTCTGCAAAAACAGTGATAATGTGCGAGTGTGGTGAAAGTGTTGAATGATGATGAAAGTATTTTCTTTTTGGGGATTTTCTTTCTTTTTTGGGTCACCCTGCCTCGGTGGGAGACGGCCGACTTGTTGAAAAAAAAAAAAAAAAAAAAAAAAAAAAAAAAAAATATATTATAGATATATATATATATATATATTATATATATATATATATATATATATTATATATATATATATATATATATATATATATATATATATATATATATATATATACACACACATACATACATACATGCATATACACACACACACACACATATATATACAGGGGTTTGGGGTTTGGCTGTTTGGAGTCACATCTGAACTGTTGCATCTGGTCACCTCTGCAAAAACAGTGATTATGTGTGAATGATTGTGAAAGTGTTTCTTTTTTTTTTGGGGTCACCCTGCTTTGGTGTTAAAAAAAAAATTGTAAATCTGAGAATTGACTAATTTTCTCGTAACAGCATCCTTCAGTTTTTCACGATTAATCATATACGACTCATGTTTACTTTTTTAATGGTGCTCCTGTTCTAGGAGAACACCATTTGTCACTGGATATCCTCCAAATCATCATCATAATCATCACTGATGCCAAAATCACCATCATCTTCATCATCATCATCATCATCATCAGTGACATCCTCACCATAACCTCTCAGCTTCCTCCTGTACTCAGACACTTTGCTATCTTGGTCAGTCACCAAGACCAGAAGATCCTCTTGTTCTCGCTTAATGGCATCCAATTCCTCCTGAATATTCAAAGAAAAAAAGAAGTGGCATGAGTCCTGGGGATGGGGGGGGGAATCATTCCCTCAAGCAGCATCTACAACAACCAAGCACAAGCAGCTGATTTTATCCTGGCTAGGAACACAAAATAAGTGCAGTAAGCAAGTTGGAAGAAACTGCCTTGCTATCAAGATAATTACTGTGTATTATCCAAAAGACAATGGTCTTCTAAAAAACAATTTACCTGTATAACATTACTACCATCATTATACAAGTTACATGTATTTAGCTACAGTAAAGGGAATAAAAATTAAGAAGAAAACAATAATAGTAATAACATTATTATTATTATTATTATTATTATAATACAGGAGGGACCTGCTTATACAGCAGGTTAGGTTTCGGGCTACTGCTGTAAAGTGAAAATCACTGTACAGTGAATTTTCACTTTCAAATGCATATAAAAGCCTCATAACATGTTTACACTATCATACATTAAGTGAGCAATAGAGCTAGGCCTAAAAAATATTTTTGTCCTTAGCTTATAGTGAGTTGTGAACATATTTATTGTAGGAAGTCTGAATAATGAATGGGTATACAGTAGGTCCCCACTTATATGGCAGGTCAGGCTCCAGGCTACCGCCGTAAAGCGGAAATCACTGTAAAACAGAACCCCATTTTTTTCCACCTATAAATTCATATAAATGCCAGATAACAAGTTTACACTAACATATATTAAGTTAACAGCAGAACTAGGCATTAAAAAACTATAAAGTAAAATACATACACAGTACATTCATTACTACCTTAAAATATTTGTAGTCTTAAGAAGTTTACCTGGAGTTTACCTGGAGAGAGTTCCGGGGGTCAACGCCCCCGCGGCCCGGTCTGTAACCAGGCCTCCTGGTGGATCAGAGCCTGATCAACCAGGCTGTTGCTGCTGGCTGCACGCAAACCAACGTACGAGCCACAGCCCGGCTGATCAGGAACTGACTTTAGGTGCTTGTCCAGTGCCAGCTTGAAGACTGCCAGGGGTCTGTTGGTAATCCCCCTTATGTATGCTGGGAGGCAGTTGAACAGTCTCGGGCCCCTGACACTTATTGTATGGTCTCTTAACGTGCTAGTGACACCCCTGCTTTTCATTGGGGGGATGCTGCATCGTCTGCCAAGTCTTTTGCTTTCGTAGTGAGTGATTTTCGTGTGCAAGTTCGGTACTAGTCCCTCTAGGATTTTCCAGGTGTATATAATCATGTATCTCTCCCGCCTGCGTTCCAGGGAATACAGGTTCAAGAACCTCAAGCGCTCCCAGTAATTGAGGTGTTTTATCTCCGTTATGCGCGCCGTGAAGGTTCTCTGTACATTTTCTAGGTCAGCAATTTCACCTGCCTTGAAAGGTGCTGTTAGTGTGCAGCAATATTCCAGCCTAGATAGAACAAGTGACCTGAAGAGTGTCATCATGGGCTTGGCCTCCCTAGTTTTGAAGGTTCTCATTATCCATCCTGTCATTTTTCTAGCAGATGCGATTGATACAATGTTATGGTCCTTGAAGGTGAGATCCTCCGCCATGATCACTCCCAGGTCTTTGATGTTGGTGTTTCGCTCTATTTTGTGGCCAGAATTTGTTTTGTACTCTGATGAAGATTTAATTTCCTCGTGTTTACCATATCTGAGTAATTGAAATTTCTCATCGTTGAACTTCATATTGTTTTCTGCAGCCCACTGGAAGATTCGGTTGATGTCCGCCTGGAGCCTTGCAGTGTCTGCAATGGAAGACACTGTCATGCAGATTCAGGTGTCATCTGCAAAGGAAGACACGGTGCTGTGGCTGACATCCTTGTCTATGTCGGATATGAGGATGAGGAACAAGATGAGAGTGAGTACTGTGCCTTGTGGAACAGAGCTTTTCACTGTAGCTGCCTCGGACTTTACTCTGTTGACAACTACTCTCTGTGTTCTGTTAGTGAGGAAATTATATATCCATCGACCGACTTTTCCTGTTATCCCTTTAGCACGCATTTTGTGCGCTATTACGCCATGGTCACACTTGTCGAAGGCTTTTGCAAAGTCTGTATATATTACATCTGCATTCTTTTTATCTTCTAGTGCATTTAGGACCTTGTCGTAGTGATCCAATAGTTGAGACAGACAGGAGCGACCTGTTCTAAACCCATGTTGCCCTGGGTTGTGTAACTGATGGGTTTCTAGATGGGTGGTGATCTTGCTTCTTAGGACCCTTTCAAAGATTTTTATGATATGGGATGTTAGTGCTATCGGTCTGTAGTTCTTTGCTGTTGCTTTAGTGCCCCCTTTGTGGAGTGGGGTTATGTCTGTTGTTTTTAGTAACTGTGGGATGACCCCCGTGTCCATGCTCCCTCTCCATAGGATGGAAAAGGCTCGTGATAGGGGCTTCTTGCAGTTCTTGATGAACACGGAGTTCCATGAGTCTGGCCCTGGGGCAGAGTGCATGGGCATGTCATTTATCGCCTGTTCGAAGTCATTTGGCGTCAGGATAACATCGGATAGGCTTGTGTTAACCAAATTTTGTGGCTCTCTCATAAAAAATTCGTTTTGATCTTCGACTCTCAGTCTGGTTAGCGGCTTGCTAAAAACTGAGTCATATTGGGACTTGAGTAGCTCACTCATTTCCTTGCTGTCATCTGTGTAGGACCCATCTTGTTTAAGTAGGGGCCCAATACTGGATGTTGTTCTCGACTTTGATTTGGCATAGGAGAAGAAATACTTTGGGTTTCTTTCGATTTCATTTATGGCTTTTAGTTCTTCCCGCGATTCCTGACTCCTATAAGATTCCTTTAGCTTGAGTTCGATGCTTGCTATTTCTCTGACCAGTGTCTCCCTACGCATTTCAGATATATTGACCTCTTTTAGCCGCTCTGTTATTCTTTTCCGTCGCCTGTAAAGGGAGCGCCTGTCTCTTTCTATTTTACATCTACTCCTCCTTTTTCTTAGAGGAATAAGCCTTGTGCATACATCGAGTGCCACCAAGTTAATCTGTTCTAGGCATACGTTGGGGTCTGTGTTGCTTAGTATATCTTCCCAGCTTATATCGGTTAGGACTTGGTTTACTTGGTCCCACTTTATGTTTTTGTTATTGAAGTTGAATTTGGTGAATGCTTCCTCGTGACTAGTCTCATTATGTCGGTCTGGGGCTCCACGCATACATGTCTGAACCTCAATTATGTTGTGATCTGAGTATATTGTTTTTGATATGGTGACATTTCTTATCAGATCATCATTGTTAGTGAAGATGAGGTCTAGTGTATTCTCCAGTCTAGTAGGCTCTATTATTTGCTGGTTTAAATTGAATTTTGTGCAGAGATTTAAAAGCTCGTGTGAGTGTGAGTTTTCATCAGAGCTGCCTCCTGGTGTTATTACTGCAACAATATTATTTGCTATATTCCTCCATTTTAGGTGCCTTAAGTTGAAATCCCCCAGGAGCAAGATGTTGGGTGCAGGAGCTGGAAGATTTTCCAGACAGTGGTCAATTTTTAACAGCTGTTCCTGGAATTGCTGGGATGTTGCATCCGGAGGCTTGTAGACTACCACAATGACTAGGTTTTGGTTCTCGACCTTTACTGCTAAAACTTCCACTACATCATTTGAGGCATTTAGCAGTTCTGTGCAAACAAGTGACTCTGCAATGTACAGGCCAACCCCCCCCCCCCCCTTTTGCCTGTTCACTCTGTCACATCTGTATAGGTTGTAACCTGGGATCCATATTTCGTTGTCCAAGTGATCCTTTATGTGGGTCTCAGTGAAAGCCGCGAACATTGCCTTTGCCTCTGCAAGCAGTCCACGGATGAAAGGTATTTTGTTGTTTGTTGCTGGCTTTAGACCCTGTATATTTGCAAAGAAGAATGTCATCGGACTGATGGTATTGTTGGTACTGGGGGAGGATTTTTTTCCAGCATTAGGATCTGTGGTAAGAGGTGAGTATTTATTATAGAATGTCAGGTGTGGTAGCTCCCACACCTACCTGGAGTCTACCTAGAGGGCATTCTGGGGATCAACGCTCCCACGGCCCGGTCCACAACCAGGCCTCCCAGTGGATCAGGGCCTGATCAACAAGGCTGTTACTGCTGGCTGCACGCAATCCAACGTGCGAACCACAGCCCAGCTGATCCAGCATCGTTTTTAGGTATCTGTCCAGCTCCCTCTTGAAGACAACCAGGGATCTTCCGGTAATGCCCCTTATTGCTGGTGGGAGGCTTATTACGTTTTCTCTTAGCGTACCAGTGACGCTTCTACTTTTCACTGGGGGTATGTTGCATCGCCTGCCAAGTCTTTTGCTTTCGTATGGAGTGACTGCTGTGTGCATATTAGGGGCCAGTCCCTCCAGAATCTTCCAGGTGCAGATTATGATACATCTCTCTCGCCTGCACTCTAGTGAGTACAAGCCAAGTGCTTCCAGGTGCTCACAGTAGTTAAGGTGTTTGGTGGAACTTATCCGTGCAGTAAAGGTTCTCTGTACATTTTCTAGCTCTGCAATTTCACCTGCCTTGAATGGGGATATTAATGTACAGCAGTAATGTACAGTAAGTGATTTAAAAAGGATCATCAATGGCTTAGCATCTCTTGTCTTGAATGTTCTCATTATCCATCCTATCAGTTTCCTAGCAGATGTGATAGTGGCATTGTTGTGGTCCTTGAAGGTGAGGTCTTCAGATATTACCACACCCAGGTCCTTCACATTACTTTTCTGCTCTATTGTGTGATTGGAGTTTGTAGTATACTCAGTCCTAGTTATTATTTCCTCCAGTTTTCCATAACGGAGTAGTTGGAATTTGTCTTCGTTGAACATCATATTGTTCTCTGTTGCCCATTGGAAAACTTGGTTTATATCTTCTTGGAGCTTTGCCATGTCCTCAATGGATGACACTCTCATGCAGATCCTAGTATCGTCTGCAAAACATGATACCGTGCTGTGGTTTACATCTCTGTCTATGTCTGATATGAGAATAAGGAACAGGATAGGTGCGAGTACAGTGCCTTGTGGGACAGAGCTCTTCACTATGGCAGCATCTGATTTAACTCTGTTTACCACTACTCTTTGTATGCGATTGGTTAGAAAGTTGAAGATCCATCTGCCTACTTTGCCGGCTATCCCTTTAGCACGCATTTTGTGCTATTACACCGTGGTCGCACTTGTGAAAGGCTTTTGCAAAGTCTGTGTATACTACATCTGCATTCTGTTTGTTTTCCAGTGCATCTAGGATCATATCATAGTGGTCTAGCAGTTGCGAAAGGCAGGAGCAACCTGCTCTGAAACCATGTTGCTCTGGGTTGTGCAATTTTTGGGAGTCCAGGTGGTTTGCTATCTTGCTTCATAGAACTCTTTCAAAGATTTTTATGATGTGGGACGTTAAAGCTATTGGTCTATAGTTCTTAGCTACTGCTTTGCTGCCACCTTTATGGAGTGGGGCTATATCTGTTGTTTTTAGCGACTGTGGAATCTCGCCTGTGTCTAAGTTCCTTCTAGATAGCATACTTAGGGCCCATGAGAGGGGTTTCTTGCAGTTTTTAATGAACACCGAGTTCCATGAGTCTGGGCCTGGGGCTGAGTGCATGGGTATGCTGTCGATGGCTTTCTCAAAGTCTAGTGGAGTTAGGGTTATGTCATAAATCTGGCCTACATTGGCAGAATTTTGAGGCTCATTCATGAAAAAACTGTTTGGATTGTCTATCTTTAAACTGGTTAGTGGCTTACTGAACACTGAGTCATATTGCGATTTCAGCATCTCACTCATTTTTTTGTCGTCGTCTGTGTAGGATCCATCTTGTCTGAGCAGGGGCCCTATACTAGAAGTGGTTTTTGATTTGTTTTCAGCATATGAAAAGAAATATTTCGAATTTCTTTCAATTTCATTAATCAATTTTAGCTCCTCTTGTCTCTCCTGGATCCTGTATGAGTCCTTCAACTTTAGCTCAATATTTTCCACTTCCCTGGTTAGCACTTCCTTCCATGTATCAGATAATCTGGCATTCTTGAGGAGCTCAATGATTCCTCATCTTCTCCTGTAGAGGGAGTGTCTCTCTCTCTCCAGTTTACTTCTTCTTTTCTTTTGTCTTGTAGGAATATACCTTGAACATACTTCAGCTACCAGGAGGGTGATCTTTTCGAAGCATTTGTTAGGGTCCATGTAATTTAAGATATCCTCCCAGCACGTTTCATTTAGGGCATAGTTTACCTGATCCCAGATGATGTTCTTGTTGTTGAAGTTAAATTTGGTAAAGGTACCCTCATAGCTGTATGCGTCTTGCCAATCAGGACTCCTGTGCATGCAAGTCTGGAGTTCGAATAGATTGTGATCAGAATTTGTTGTTTTTGATATTGTTATATTCCTTACCAGGTCCTCACTATTTGTGAAAATAAGGTCCAGTGTGTTCTCCAGTCTTGTTGGCTCCACTATCTGCTGACTTAGGGTGTGTTTGTTGCAGAAATTCAGCAGCTCCTGTGTGTGTGTGACTTTTCATCTGAGCTGCCTCCAGGGATTATTTCTGCTACAACATTATTTGCTATATTTTTCCATTTTGTGTGTCTTCGATTGAAGTCGCCAAGCAGCAAGATGTTTGGGGATGGGGCTGGAAAGTTATCCAGACAGGAGTCAACTTTTGATAGTTGTTCTTTGAACTGTTGGGAAGTTGCATCCGGTGGCTTATATACAAGTACAATGACTAAGTTTTGGTTCTCGATTTTTATTGTCAGAACTTCAACTACATCATTTGCGGTGTTCAGTATCTCTGTGCAAATGATAGACTCTTTGACACACAGGCCAACCCCCTCCTTGTTGCCTGTTCTTTCTGTCGCACCTGAAAAGGTTGTATCCAGGTATCCATATTTCACTGTCAAAGTAATCTTTTGTGTGGGTCTCTGTGAAGGCTGCAAACAGTGTATTTGACTCCCCTAGAAGTCCACTAATGAAAGGTATTTTGTTGTTGGTGGCTGGCTTAAGGCCCTGTATATTAGCAAATATAAACGAGGTTGTGTTGGGGGGATTTTGTTGTTGGCATCAGTAGCTGTGAGTTCGGATGGGCCACTGGCTGTGCCTCCAGTCAAACAAGGCTCCAAGGTGGTGGACTATTTTGGTTATCTCTTTCCATTTTCTTTCTTCGTTTCCTACCACTAAAAAATCACTTGGGGTGTTGTCATAGCTACTATGATGTGTTGTACGGGGTGTGTGCCTCCTGGTCCCTTTTAAATGATATGCAGTGCAATTGGTATTGCAACATTGTTTTTCAAGGACTGAAAACTGACACATCTCAGGGTGGAAGTACAGTGGACCCCCGCTTAACGATCACCTCCCAATGCGACCAATTATGAAAGTGTATTTATGTAAGTGCGTTTGTACGTGTATGTTTGGGGTCTGAAATGGACTAATCTACTTCACAATATTCCTTATGGGAACAAATTCGGTCAGTACTGGCCCCTGAACATACTTCTGGAATGAAAAAATATCGTTAACCGGGGGTCCACTGTATTTGCAAAGGTAGAACGACACACTCCCTTAGACAGGAGGTCACGACATTTTTTGGGATGCTCAAGTTGCATGCCCTATTCATTTTCCCTGATATTCCGTGTTTACAGATGCCCCAAACACAGGATTTGCAGCATTTTGTTTTTGGCTGGATAAAATTCGTGCTGGATATATTCCTAATCTGTGCAGGCCCTAGAGCTGCACTATAGTCCTCCATAGCCAAACCAGAGACACCACCATCTGTTGTCATGGCACCAACATTTTTCCTGGAAGAGGACTCCCCTACATCTGTACTAGAGGCTATGACTGATTGCTGCAGAAGAGTCTACCCCAGAAGAGGACTCCTTTACTACAACTGTACTAGGGGCTATGGCATTGGTGGCTGTGGAAGAGTCTTTAGATGAATCTGGATTTTCAGAATGGCTGGGGGCTGGGTCTGGGTCAGCCCTAGGGCTGGGGACTGAGCTAGCTGTTGTTTTTGTTTCCTGTGTTTTTTCCAGTGGGTATCTGCTTATTTTTGGGTCAGTTGTTGTAGACTGGGCATTGTGTGTGTGTTAGACTTGACTCCTCTCCTATCTTCCCATGCTCTGTATATTCCAGGTAGACTATTCAATAGTTCCTCCTTTTTTTCATGTTTGTTGTTTATTAACCTCCTGAGTGCTTTCTGGATATCTGTCCATAGTTCCACATCCATGTTGCAGATCCAGAAACACCTATTTAGATAGATGTCATTTTTGGTTGCAGTGTTTATTCTTGCACAGGTAACATGATGTTTTGAAAAGCAAAGGTTGCATGTGATTCTAGATTTTTTCTCAAGAGCCTTTTCACATGTTCCACAGGTATACTGTACTACCATCCTGCTTGTATCATATTTGCAACTGGGTACCACAAGAACCTGATCTTCACTTTACCTTTCAGCTCTGCACTCAGATGTGGGTGTTATAGCTCAATGCATGGGTATGTGGGATGTAATTAGTATGGAGACTTATTACACATTAAAAGCTTTTATGTTGTATAACATCATATATCATACATCCTACAGCATCTGACTCCTGTCATGATCACTGCTATTCATCTTATCCTGGGCTTCAGTTTACCTTTCAGTTCTGCACTCAGGTGTGGTATGTGGTCAATGCATGATGTAATTAGTATGGGGACTTATTACACATTAAAAAAACTTTTATGATATATGACATCTTATATCATACATCCTACAGCATCTTATTTCTGTCGTGATCACTGCTGTTTATCTTATCCTGGGCAGTTATATGTAGTGGCAGTGGCTGGGTTTCAGTGATGAAAGGTAGGTCGGTGGTCAGGGGTATGGGTGCCAGGAGGGGGTGGGGACCATCCCCGCTGGTTGGTGTCGGAGGGGGAGGGTGGTGAGAGGATTGGTGGTGGTTTATCCTTTTCCACTATCTAATCACTGCATGTTCACTGTTTCCCTGCACATTGATCCACTATCTCTTATTATATTACTTCTACTATGGCTTAATACTCATCCAGTTTGTATCCCCACATCTCCACTTTGCTTGGTTTGGTGATGAGGTGGGTCCGTGGTATGAGTGCCAGCAGGGAGGGGGGAACCATCCCTGCTGGTTGGGGTACGAAGAGGGGGCTCGGTGGGGAGAGAGGTGAGGGGATCAGTGGGGTGTGCATAAACTTGCGCAGTTTGTTCCCATATAATTACACCATAGCTTACACTAGCACTTGGGATTTAAAAGGATTTAAAAGGATTACTCTCATCCACAATTCAGTACACTATATCACTGCCTATTCAAATCCTTTTTCTTCGTTATAACACCTGTACGATAGTTTACATTTCTCTGTTGCCTCTGGCAATAATTTTTCCTGGTGGTGGTTGACCCATTTATATTCCATATATTATACTCTATGTATTGGGTATTTGACAGATTGCTGTAATCCACATTTTAAGATCACTATATCACTGAACATCAATACCTCGCCATTCACTATATTTCTTATATGGAATGAGAAACAATCCTTCAGTATAAAACACAACCCACTGTGTGGTAACACCTGTAGGCCTAGTTCACAGCCTGCTCTCCTCACTTTTATTAATAATAATATCTTATATTCTCCTGTGGTTTTAGCAGTAATCCTTTTCCATTTCTTAGCTTTTCTGCTCTCTGAGTTTAGGCTAATCCCTGATCTTTCTTATTTCCCTTCACTGATCTACGTTCACTGCTAGTCACCAATCATTTCCTATATGGCACCCTCCATAACAACCATTATTCTGAGCCTGGCACTCTACACTTAGCACTATAAAAACTATTTTTTTCCTCTTCAATGGACACCGATGCTTCCCTTCCGTGGGTTTAAAAATGTATACGCACTTTAGGTCCTCACACGCCTATTTTCCACACACTGTCCCCTCTGGGACCCCAGATACACGCAAAATTGGTGGAGCTCAAACACACGTGACTTCCTGGTCGGCTCACACCCACACACCCCCCAGCTACCAGCTACCATATCTACACGAAATATGACAAATTTAAAGCGCTCCAGAGTAATTATTATTAATATTACCATCGGCATACCTTGTTCACTAAGTTTAATATTTTCTAGCAACTACCCTTAGATGCCATCATAAATGAGAGAGAACAAGTAAATGAGGAGAGAGAAGCTGAAAATGTAAACAGACGAACACGTAAGGGGAGTCACTCGGTCAGATGAAATGTGTATTAATGCCTATTTACTTTTGGTTCATACTGGTACATTTGCATGAATAGTTGAGGCATTTACCTTAAATACAAACACTTACATTGTGTAAAAGTTGTCTTCATGTGAGTGCAGTAGAATAAATAAATAGCTATGAGTGAAGGCATCTTCTTCTTTCAATGTACCAGCCGTATCCCACTGAGGTGGGGTGGCCCAAAAGGAAAAACAAAAGTTTCTCCTTTTAAATTTAATAATATATACAGGAGAAGGGGTTACTAGCCCCCTTGCTCCCGGCGTTTTAGTCGCCTCTTATGACACGCATGGCTTACGGAGGAAGAATTCTGTTCCACTTCCCCATGGAGATAAGAGGAAATAAACAAGAACAAGAACTATAAAGAAACAGAAGAAAACCCAGAGGGGTATGTATATATATGCTTGTACATGTATGTGTAGTGTGACCTAAGTAGAAGTAGCAAGACGTACCTGAAATCTTGCATGTTTATGAGACCAAAAAAAAAGACACCAGCAATTCTACCATCATGTAGAACAATTACAGGGAGTGAAGGCATACGAAAAGAATAATTTTCTACACTTACCTCAAGTAATACTAAAGTGTACACATTTCCTCTGGTGTTGGACTAGAGAAAACAGAATTCTTGCCATCACTCCAAAATGCCGCCCAGCTACCACATCTCATGTTTGTGAAATTTATTTTACTGTGGGTGTATGTATCATGTTTGTTATGTAATGTGCTTCTTATATAATTTTGAAAAAATACTAGAGATGGATTAATGAAAATGTCTATATTATTGTAATATACAACATTTAATGTGCCCCAGAGCAATTATTATGTATTAGTATTATTATTTTCATTATTACTAATATGGTGTCAAGACTAGTGAGACACTCTTAGTGATTTTAATGTGTACCTGCATGCCAGCACAGTGTGCAAGTTTATTTAGGTACAGGTACACAAGCACAGCCTCTCCTCACTTAACGACATACTCGTTTACCGATGCCTTGGCTGATTTCCCCTATTCTGTTTATTACAATATACAGTACACTACTGTATAAATCTTTAAGAATATACCAGAAATGTTATAAATGGTGCAAAGGTGACATTAAGACAATATTAAAGATGGTTGACACAAACCCACTACCATTATAGTATGCTCCTCACTTAGACATGAATTCATTTACCAACGTATCCTTAGGAATGGAACTCTGTCATTAAGTGAGGAGAGGCTGTATAATTATCAGAGGTTATATAAAATATGCAATAACTTTAAAATGCTTGAAATTTTGGAAAGTTTCCAGACATAATGGAGAGATGAGGAGCTCACAGACATAATGGAGAGATGAGGAGCTCACAGACATAATGGAGAGATGAGGAGCTCACAGACATAATGGAGAGATGAGGAGCTCACAGAGAATGTAAACAGTGGCGTGTCGGGGCCATATTAGCGAGTCAGGTGGGAGCTGTACAGTGGATCCTCAGCTAATGTTAAATCCAGCTAACGATACATTTTAATGCAAAAATTTTGCCTCAGCTAACGCTAAAAAACTCACCCAACGCGATTCGTTCGAGACGCGTCCATGTGTGGCCTGAGCACGCCTCAGTTGTCCCGTGGGTGCCAGTGTTTACAAGCCAGCCATTGCAGTCGCATCCATGCATACAATTGGAACATTTCATATTATCACAGCGTTTTTAGTGATTGTACCTGCAAAATAAGTCACCATGGGCCCCAAGAAAGCTTCTAGTGCCAACCCTGTGATAAAAAGGGTGAGAATTAGTATGGAAATTAAGAAAGATTTTGAAGGGTTTGGGGATAACCCTGAGATGCCTATGCCAGTTGTGGAATCCATTGTGCCTACTTCAAAGATTAAGGAAATGTGTGCAAAGTGGGTTGAACTGCAAACCTTTATGGATGAAAATCACCCTAACACAGATATTGCAAGCCGTGCTGGTGACTATTACAATGACAATGTTGTGGCCCATTTTAGGCAAATCTTAAAGGAACGAGAGGTACAGACCTCTACAGACAGATTTGTTGTGCGACAGAGGTCCAGCGACTCAAGCTGGTCCTAGTGGCATTAAAGAAGAAGGGAAGTAACCCCGGAAAAGGACTCGATACCTCAAGTCCTAATGGAAGGGGTTTCCCCTTCTAAACATTAACAACTTCCACACTCTCCCCTCCTCCCATCCCATCAATCATCACCAGATCTTCAATAAAGGTAAGTGTCAGTTTGTGTGTATTAAAATTAATATTTCATGTGGTAAAAATTTTTTTTTTTCATACTTTGGGGTGTCTTGCATGGATTAATTTGATTTCCATTATTTCTTATGGGGAAAATTAATTCAGCTAACGATAATTTCAGCTAACGATGAGCTTTCAGGAACGGATTAATATCGTTAGCTGAGGGTCCACTGTATAACGAGTTTTGGTCATAATCTGAAATGTCTATATTAGCGAAACGCCTTAAAGTGTAATGCTGTAAAGCGGAGGCCTACTGTAATTGTAAACCACTGTATTAACAAAACACCTTAAAGCATGGTTTGCCTATTATTAATTTTTTATTTTATTTTTTTTTTTTTTCCAACAAGTCGGTCGTCTCCCACCGAGGCAGGGTGACCCAAAAAAGAGAAAGAAAATCCCCAGAAAGAAAATACTTTCATCATCATTCAACACTTTCACCACACTCACACATTATCACTGCTTTTGCAGAGGTGCTCAGAATATAACAGTTTAGAAGCATATACGTATAGAGATACACAACATATCCCTCCAAACTGCCAATATCCCAAACCCCTCCTTTAAAGTGCAGGCATTGTACTTCCCATTTCCAGGACTCAAGTCCGACTATATGAAAATAACCGGTTTCCCTGAATCCCTTCACTAAATATTACCCTGCTCACACTCCAACAGATCGTCAGGTCCCAAGTATCATTCGTCTCCATTCACTCCTATCTAACACGCTCATGCACGCTTGCTGGAAGTCCAAGCCCCTCACCCACAAAACCTCCTTTACCCCCTCTTTCCAACCCTTTCGAGGATGACCCCTACCCCTCTTTCCTTCCCCTATAGATTTATATGCTTTCCATGTCATTCTACTTTGATCCATTCTCTCTAAATGACCAAACCACCTCAACAACCCCTCTTCTGCCCTCTGACTAATGCTTTTATTAACTCCACACCTTCTCCTAATTTCCACACTCCGAATTTTCTGCATAATATTTACACCACACATTGCCCTTAGACAGGACATCTCCACTGCCTCCAACCGTCTCCTCGCTGCTGCATTTACCACCCAAGCTTCACATCCATATAAGAGTGTTGGTACTACTATACTTTCATACATTCCCTTCTTTGCCTCCATAGATAACGTTTTTTGACTCCACATATACCTCAACGCACCACTCACCTTTTTTCCCTCATCAATTCTATGATTAACCTCATCCTTCATAAATCCATCCGCCGACACGTCAACTCCCAAGTATCTGAAAACATTCACTTCTTCCATACTCCTCCTCCCCAATTTGATATCCAATTTTTCTTTATCTAAATCATTTGATACCCTCATCACCTTACTCTTTTCTATGTTCACTTTCAACTTTCTACCTTTACACACATTCTCAAACTCATCCACTAACCTTTGCAATTTTTCTTTAGAATCTCCCATAAGCACAGTATCATCAGCAAAAAGTAACTGTGTCAATTCCCATTTTGAATTTGATTCCCCATAATTTAATCCCACCCCTCTCCCGAACACCCTAGCATTTACTTCTTTTACAACCCCATCTATAAATATATTAAACAACCATGGTGACATTACACATCCCTGTCTAAGACCTACTTTTACCGGGAAGTATTCTCCCTCTCTTCTACACACCCTAACCTGAGCCTCACTATCCTCATAAAAGCTCTATTATTAATAATAAGTAATAATAAAATTTTTTTTTTCAACACGTCGGTCATCTCTCACCAAGGCTCTATAAATAATGTAATTTACATGAATACAATAGTAGGCACAAAACAAAAGCCACCAATTACGCAATTTATTTCAGGCAACTAATCATAAGGCTCAAATGACAAGCCTGGCCTATTGCCAGGCTCCGAGAGTAGTAAGACTCTTAAAACTCATCAAAGGTAAGATCTGGACATAGACTATTACACAGGACTTCTTATGCAGTTAGCTATAATCATATGTACACAATTAAATATATAGCTAATGAAAAATGGTCAATTATGAAAGAATTACAGTACAGATTTCTACACCAAGAGATCAACTCACTCAGATGAACTGTGAGCAGTAAATTTGGGCCTAGATATGAGAGAATTGGTCTGTGTGGTAAGTGTGTAATCATATAAAAAAATCCTGCAGCACAGTGCATAATGAGTAAAAAACTATGACGGTGTTTTTAGTTTAAAACAGCGACTTTGCGGTGTATTTTTGTATGGTTTTTATGGTTGTATTCAAAGTAGCAGAAATGTTCAATTTTTGACGATGTTCAAGAGTAAAGAAATCCCATCATGCATCCAATACATGTCAAATGGTGGGTCCAATATGCATTCACAGATGTACTGATATTATTTATACGATTATTACAATACTTCAAAACAGTAAATCTTCTGTTTTTTGGTGTAAATAAAAATTCCTTGTGTAAATAATCAAAATGGAATTCATGTGTAAAGCCCAGGTTGCTATGCCAAAATTACATCCAGTAAAAAAAAAAAAATGTACAATTCATCACATTCTACTAAGAAGGGAGAGAGACATTTTGAGGAAGGCATAATTTGTCAATTCTGTTTATGTATCTGTAATGACTATGCAAGATGTATTATGATACAAATTTAAATTGAAAGCCTTATATGTACTGTAATAATGTATGTTTGTGTAGCACCACCATCTCCTCCCTCCTCTCTATCCCTCCCTCTCAGAAGATATTCTCAGCACGAGCCAAAAGGTCTCCTGCATTCTACCTTTTAAAAGAAAATGAACCTATATCTGAAACCATTTTCAAAATATGGACATAATTTTCAATTGTTCCTGTTTCCTAAAATGTTTATGAAACAGGCTGAAAGGTGAAGATGAATCCAAGCTTACTTCAAGTTGTCTGCATCTTGCCTCAGCAGCAGACCCTGAACTTGTTCCTACTGCAGCTGCTGCTGCCACTGCTGCTGTTGTTTCAAGTTGTGTCTGAAGCTGTTTAATGTGAATCTCAGTGTCCTTCAACCTTTGTTTTAGAGATATATTTTCCTGTTCAAGCTTCATGTTCATATTTACATCTTTATCTCTTTGTTCATCTGAGTTCTGTAAAGACATAATATATAAACAGTTTTAAAAATACAATTAACTGCTGTATCACATAAATTAACACCACTTACAGGGATACAGAAAGGTAAATAATTTATAACTAAAATTATTGCCTTGAAATTTACATTTTCAATAAACATTTCTTTTTTTTTTTTAACACGTCAGCCGTTTCCTACGAAGGCAGGGTGGCCCAAACAGAAAGAAAAATCCAAACAGAAAGAAAAAACTTTCATCATCATTCAACACTTTCACCATCACTCATACATAAGCAATGTCTTTGCACAGATGCTCAGATACGACAATTTAGTAATATAATTAACGATACAAATACTGTACATATTTAAGGTCACACTAAGTCTGCTTATACTGAAATAAAAGCTTGTAAAAGTGAATGAAAAGTAAGTGTGCAAGCCAATGGAAAAAGAAGGTGGATTAGACAGTAAGCAAAAACAAAAGTAAGAGAACCATGTAAATATATCTATGACGTTCCCATTCCAATGCCTCCCCCCCAAAAAAAAAAAAACTGTGTACTCATATAACTTGAGTGCAGGAACACAAAAAAAAATTAGCAATAAAAACCTTTTTATTTCTTCCTCAACAGCTTTATTATCAACCCAGGCCAACTGGTCTCTTACCTCTTTTCCTTTATCAGTGACTCCATTAGATGTTTCATTGGTATTTCCCAGTGTTGAGATTTGTGATTCTTTAAGCTGCTGTATCTCAGAATCCTTATTATAAAGAACTAATTGCAGATCTTCCAATTGTTTACGTAAATTCTCCATTTCAGGGTTGGGGAGTGAGTCAAAGAAATTGGCTGCATTCTGGGCATCAAAATGGTTGTTGAACTGTAACAAAAAACTATGGTGATTAATCTTAATTAATAATCTCTGATACATCATAACATAGCCTCCAATATATCACAAAAACCCTCCAATTAAATAAAAATTCAATACATGAACAATAACTTCTCATACATAATTGTAATCATTTATTTTTCATAAAGATAAAAATGAGTCACAAAGATTTCTTAAATAGAAAAGCCCACAGTTTTGCAAAGCTTTTTGGTAGACTTAAAACAGAAGTAATACTTTAATTATATAGAACATGTGCACATACACAGAACTGTGGCTTGGCCAGGACTCGATCCTGTGTTCCCATGCCCAGCCCTGTGTGAAATGAGCAAAGTATGCATCTCTCTATCCACTAGACCACCATGTGTGTGTGTGTATGAATATGTGCGGGCTCACATACACGAGTATGGATGCCAGAGTATGTTGATACCAAAACTCTCACTGGTGTGAAGTGGGTTTTAACCCTTTCACTGTCAAGGCCCTTGCTCACAAACTTGCTCTCAGTGTATACCTGGAGAGGGTTCCAGGGGTCAACCCCCCCATGGGCTGGTCTGTGACCAGGCCTCATGGTGGATCAGGGCCTGATCAGCCAGGCTGTTACTGTTGGCCGCATGCAACCTGACGTACGAACCACAGCCCGGCTGGTCAGGTACTAACTTTAGGTGCTTACCCAGTGCCTGCTTGAAGACAGCCAGGGGTCTATTGGTAATCCCCCATATGTATGCTAGGAGGCAGTTGAATAGTCTTGGGCCCCTGACACTTGTGTTGTCTCTTATCATGCTAGTGGCACCCCTGCTTTTCACTGGGGGGATGTTGCATCATCTGCCGAGTCTTTTGCTGTCATAGGGAGTGATTTTCGTGTGCAAGTTTGGTACTAATCCCTCTAGGATTTTCCAAGTGTATATAATCATGTATCTCTCCCACCTGCATTCTAGGGAGTACAGGTTTAGGAGCTTCAAGCATTCCCAGTAATTGAAGTGGTTTATTGCAGTTATGCGCGCCGTGAAGGTTCTCTGTACATTTTCTAGGTCAGCAATTTCACCTGCCTTGAAAGGTGTTGTTAGTGTGCAGCAATATTCCAGCCTAGATAGAACAAGCGACCTGAAGAGTGTCATCATGGGCTTGGCATCCCTAGTTTTGAAGGTACTCAGTATCCATCCTATCATTTTTCTAGCAGATGCAATTGATACAATATTATGGTCTTTGAAGGTGAGATCCTCTGACATGAGCACTCCCAGGTCTTTTACATTAGTTTTTCGCTCTATTGTGTGGTTAAAATATGTTTTATACTTTTATGTAGTTTCACCCATATAAGAGCGTTGGTAAAACTATACTCTCATACATTCCCCTCTTTGCCTCCAAGGACAAAGTTCTTTGTCTCCACAGACTCCTAAGTGCACCACTCACTCTTTTTCCCTCATCAATTCTATGATTCACCTCATCTTTCATAGACCCATCCGCTGACACGTCCACTCCCAAATATCTGAATACATTCACCTCCTCCATACTCTCTCCCTCCAATCTGATATTCAATCTTTCATCACCTAATCTTTTTGTTATCCTCATAACCTTACTCTTTCCTGTATTCACCTTTAATTTTCTTCTTTTGCACACCCTACCAAATTCATCCACCAATCTCTGCAACTTCTCTTCAGAATCTCCCAAGAGCACAGTGTCATCAGCAAAGAGCAGCTGTGACAACTCCCACTTTGTGTGTGATTCTTTATCTTTTAACTCCACGCCTCTTGCCAAGACCCTCGCATTTACTTCTCTTACAACCCCATCTATAAATATATTAAACAACCATTTCTTCACGTTTTCCATATCAGAGTAATTGAAATTTCTCAACATTGAACTTCATATTCTCTTCTGCCACCCATTTAAAGATTTGGTTGATGTCCAATTGGAGTCTTGTGGTGTCTTCAATGGAGGACACTGTCATGCAAATTTGGGTGTCATCTGCAAAGGAAGACATGGAGCTGTGGCTTATATCCCTGTCTATGTCAGATATGAGGATGAGGAACTAGATGGAAGCAAGTACTGTGCCTTGTGGAACAGAGCTTTTCATCGTAGCTGCCTCAGACTTTACTCTTTTTACTACTACTCTTTGTGTTCTATTTGTTAGGAAATTATAGATCCATCCACTGAAGAATTTAAAAAAAAAATAATTTTTTCTTATGAAATGATAACCTTTTTCCCGATGGTAATGACACCAAAAGTACGAAATTTGATGGAAAGCTTATGGAATCACGCTCTTGTGAAGTTAGCGGTCTTGGCGATATATACGCATTGGTGATTTCGCCCACTTTGAGCCCTATTTTCGGCCAATTCCATTGTTCCAGTTTACCAAACTTATAGCTATTTCACTAGAACTCCATTTGTTCTATCAATTGAGTACAAGAAACCGCCCATTTACCGATTTCAACTGCCCAATAAAGTGGTCAGAAATTGGCAGTTTGGCCAGTTTCATACAAATTTCAAAAGATGCCAATTTCAAAATAGGGTAAAGAATAAACAATGCAGATATTCCTGGCACTAAAATAACATTTTCTCTGTTTATTACTCATGTTTCCAGGCCCCTCTTATATTACTCTTGCTTTCCATTTTGAATTTTTATTCACACAAAAAAATAGAAGATTTACTGTTATGCAGACTACTACATTATTGTAATAATTGTATAAATAATGTCAACCCATTCGTGACTGCATATCAGACTGGCCAATTGGACACATATTGGACAGTGATGTCATTTGTTTACTCATGAACATTGGCAAAAATCAAACATTTCCACTAATTTGAGCTCAATTTCAAGGTACTTTTCATTGTGAAACCAATCAAAATCATCTCGGTTTCTGTAACATATCTTCCATTCTATTAAATGAGACCAAGAAAACGAGAATACAACCATAAATACCATATGAAAATACACCTCAAACTCGGCGTTTTAAACCAAAAACACTGTCGGAGTATTTTTATTCTCATTATGCACTGCATGCTCCAGATTTTTTATACTGCATACACTGACCATGCAGATCCATTCTCTCACATCTAGGTCTACCATCTTTCTCCCACTAGATTTGAATTCACTAGAATTTTGGTGTATTAATACGGCACCAACACTGGCTGGTAAGCCGTACTAATGCGACACAGACAGTGAAAAGGTTAAATGCTGCAGTGAGGAGGGGAAGGCTGGAGGCAGTGACGATGTCATGTCTGAGGACAATGTGTGTGGTGTGACTGTTAGGCAGAGAATTCGTAGTTTGGAGATTAGGAGGAGGGCAGGGTTACTAAAAGTATTATCCAGAGGGCTGAGAGGGGTTACTGAGGTGGTTTAGACACTTAGAGAGGATGGAGCAAAAAAAGAATGACTTGGAGGGTGCATAGATCTGTAGTGCTGGGATGGTGGGGTAGGGGGTCATCCCAGGAAAGGCTGTAGGGAGGGGGGGGTAAAGGAGGTTTTGTATTTGAGGGACTTGGACATTTAATAGGAAAACTAGTAAGCTAGACTTGAGTTCTGGAGGTGGGAAGCGAAGTGCTTACACTCTGAAGGAGGAGTGGGGATACTGCAGTTTGGAGTGGCAACTGAGCTGTAATGTCAGCACACCCCTGTTAAGATGGTGATGGATAAAGTGATGTTGAAAATCTCTCTTTTTTTGTGTCACCCTACCTTGGTGGGATAAGGCCAATGTTAAAAAAAATTAACAATAACCAAGCTACAGTGACCACCCCAAAAAGAAAACACATTTGCCTTCATTGATTCAATAACCGTCTTGCCACAAGTGTACTGATATCACAGTTCAGAAAACCCTCCAAACAATATCATCCTCACCCTCCTTCTAGCATCCAGGTACTGTACTTTCCACTTTCAGTTTTTAAGCTCAGCTAACTGATTTTCCTGATCCATTCATGTGTGGAAATAAATGGAAATAAATGGTATAAAATACCGACACAATGGAAATATAAACACATATGCAGTATAATGTGATCCTTTATTGACTACGTTTCGCCCACACAGTGGGCTTTTTCAAGTCACAAACAGAACTACCTGGGGTGGAAGGAACGCGAGTATTAATAGTCAGGTTCAGAGTGCTGAGGTCAGGTGGAGAATGCTGCATCCGATGATGTACCGAGTGGGGTTATAGAGTCTAAAATCTTGGGTAGCTTGGAAAGGAGATTGGACAAGTTTGTGAGCAGACCTTCTACAGTGTTCTTATGTGGGATAGCGATGAAGAAGCTTCTTGGCAAGTGGTTCAGCTATGTTATAGAAGCCACTATTCTGGTTGAAGTTGTCGGATATAGAAATAAGTGATGATTCCAGGATTCTTCGGTATTGAGTGTTGTCTTCTGTGGCAATAAGTTTTGAGTTTCTGTAGTTTATCAAGTGGTTGTGTGAATTACGGTGTTGTACGCAGGCATTCCTTGTGTCGTCAGACCTGCTTGCGTATTGGTGTTCTGAAATATGTGTTTGGAGGTCCCTTGATGTTTCGCCAACGTATAACTTGTTGCAGTCATTACAAGGGATTATGTATACCCCTGCAGAGGGTGGAAGCTTGTCCTGTCTATCACTGGTAATGTCCTTGATGGTCGTGGTTGTGGAGGTAGATACTTGAAACGAGGTATTGGAAAAGATGTTGGAAACGTGTTTGGCAATGGAGTTGGTGGGGAGGACTATGTATCTCTTCTCGGCAGTGTCTTCTCTGGGTGTGTTGAAGATGTTTAATGCCCGTCGTCTGCAGTCTCTGATGAAGTGACGAGGATAGTGAAGTTTAGAAAATACTTGTTCAATCATCGTGTATTCTTCTTCAAGAAACTCATTGCTGCAGATTCTGAGTGCACGCAGGAAGAAGCCTATAATTACACCACGTTTGGTTTTGGTGTCGTGGTGGGAGTAAAAGTGGAGAAGATCGTTTTGGTTGGTGGGTTTTCGATAGACTTTAAAACGAAGTTCGTGGTCAGCTTTGCAAAGCAGAACATCAAGGAAAGGTAGAGTGTTGTCGACTTCTTCTTCAAGTGTGAACTGGATTGAAGGCTCGACCTGGTTGAGCTTGTCTTGGAGAGCTTTAACATTGAAGTGTTTAGGAGTTATAAGGAGAATGTCGTCAACATAACGGAGCCAGGTGACAGACGAAGGAATAATGGTGGAGAAACGTTCGGCTTCAAGATGTTCCATGTATAGGTTCGCCAGGACCGCTTCTTCCTGCGTGCACTCAGAATCTGCAGCAATGAGTTTCTTGAAGAAGAATGCACGATGATTGAACAAGTATTTTCTAAACTTCACTATCCTCGTCACTTCATCAGAGACTGCAGACGACGGGCATTAAACATCTTCAACACACCCAGAGAAGACACTGCCGAGAAGAGATACATAGTCCTCCCCACCAACTCCATTGCCAAACACGTTTCCAACATCTTTTCCAATACCTCGTTTCAAGTATCTACCTCCACAACCACGACCATCAAGGACATTACCAGTGATAGACAGGACAAGCTTCCACCCTCTGCAGGGGTATACATAATCCCTTGTAATGACTGCAACAAGTTATACGTTGGCGAAACATCAAGGGACCTCCAAACACGTATTTCAGAACACCAATACGCAAGCAGGTCTGACGACACAAGGAATGCCTGCGTACAACACCGTAATTCACACAACCACTTGATAAACTACAGAAACTCAAGACTTATCGCCACAGAAGACAACACTCAATACCGAAGAATCCTGGAATCATCACTTATTTCTATATCCGACAACTTCAACCAGAATAGTGGCTTCTATAACATAGCTGAACCACTTGCCAAGAAGCTTCTTCATCGCTATCCCACATAAGAACACTGTAGAAGGTCTGCTCACAAACTTGTCCAATCTCCTTTCCAAGCTACCCAAGATTTTAGACTCTATAACCCCACTCGGTACATCATCGGATGCAGCATTCTCCACCTGACCTCAGCACTCTGAACCTGACTATAAATACTCGCGTTCCTTCCACCCCAGGTAGTTCTGTTTGTGACTTGAAAAAGCCCACTGTGTGGGCGAAACGTAGTCAATAAAGGATCACATTATACTGCATATGTGTTTATATTTCCATCCATTCATGTGTGTTACCTTGCTCACACTCCAACAGCATGTCAAGTGATAAAAATCACTTGTCTTCACTCATTCCAATCTAATATACTAATGCTGGATGTTTAAGCCTATAGCACTTAAAAACTTTCTTGTTTAACCCTTCTTTCCACTCTCCATACTCTCTTAGTCATTTTATTATGCTCCATTTTTTCTTAATGCCCAAACCACTTCATCAACAACCCAGCATCAGCCCTTTGAATTATATTTTTGGTAACCCAACACCATCCTCTAATTTCTACTGTGCAAATTCTCTTCATAATATTCACACCACACATTGCTCTCAAACATGACATCTCACTGCCTCCAACTGCCTCCCCACTGCAGTATTTAAAGCCCATTATCTTACACCCATATAAAAGTGTCGATACCATAACACTGGTACATCCCCCTTTTTACCTCCTAGGATAAACTTATTTCATTCCACAGATGCCCTGACACACAACCCACCCAACTTTCCTCCCTGGTCTATTCTATGTTTCACTGACCCATCTGTTGCCATGTCAACTCCTAAATATCTGAATACATTAGCTTCCCTCTTCAGCTCCCTTCCTCCAATCTTTCATTGCCAAAACTTTTTGTTATTCTCATCACTTTGTTCTTTGCTTAATTTATTTTTAATTTCCTTCTTTTCCATACCCTCCCAAATTCCTCCACCAACTTCTCTTCAGGATCTTCTAAAAGAACTGTCATCAGCAAATATATATAAGCACATAATACAACAAATACAAAAAAAAGTACATCACATGGCAATACTGATTCATCTCAAAACAAAAATTAAGTCTAGTGTCAAGCTCTTATGCAACTTTCAACCCATGTTATCCTCCCTTACAAGAAATACACTACAGTAGTTAAAATTATATTGTACAAATATTCCTTAAAGTAAATTAATACAACTTTTTAGATTTGTTCATTACTTGTACGTCACTTGCAGCTATTGTTTGTTGAGTAGGTTGCTGCTGCTGCTGTTCCTGCTGCTGTTCCTGTTGCTGTTGGTGTTGCTGATGCTGTTGCTCCTGCTGTTGCTGCTGCTGCTAATAATAAGCAAACATTAACAACTCTCATTGTATTCAAGTCAAATAATACTTAAACAAGTTATTTCCCAGTATATATGAATATAAAATAAGCTTTTATATTGTTTCTTTCTATAATGTAAAAAGAGGTATACATGAGTGTAATGATAAAAATAGGATGACACTGTATGTCTGCACTAACTGCCTATACATTCCAGTATGTAGTGCCAGCAAAATGAGTTGAACTGACAATGAAAAATAAATAGAAAAATTTCAATGTTGCATTTCTTTCTCTTGTACTAGATAGCCCATGGGCAATGTTACTGAGGGTGATCATATGTCAAGCAGCTTATATGTTGCTATAAGGAAATGCATTTTTGTGTGCTCTTGACCTTATTTTGGACTTATTTGGGATTATTTGAAAGCTTATATTCGAGTTACCAGTTATCACAATGGGGCCCCTGTAAGCTTAGTATGGAAAAAAAAGGTTTCTGTTTTGGCCCTGGCTTGAGGACATAACTGTGAGATAGCCAAGTAAGTTGGATGACTTAAACTGGCAATGCAGAAGGTGAAGAATACTGCAACCAATCTCATGCCTCATGAGGTTCCCAAGAGGAAGATAGATGCTGGAAGGCAAAATAAGACTACTTCTTGCACTGATAAATTAATAAAACACTAAATAATGAATCCTTTCATCACAGCCAAGAATAAACATGGCAAAATGCTGATGATTTCTTTTGCGGACACTAACTTGCAGGAAAGATTATTATAAAGATAGTGACATGATGTTCATGTTGCCTGCACAAGATAGGTTGGATTATGATACTACACTACTGCAACTAATTAAAAAACTAGCTGCTATAAAATCCAAATAAGTAAACAGATCTAACAGTAATGGCACATCACACAAATGCATCACATACTTAGACTTTTTTTTTCCATGAACCAGCCATATCCTACCAAGGCAGGGTGACCTAAAACGAAAAACGAAAGCTTCTCTTTTTAAATTTAGTAATGTATACCTATGCCTGGAGAGGGTTTATGGGGTCAACTCCACTGCAGTCTGGTCTGAGACCTGGCCACATATGTGATAATGGATAAAAAATGGAGGGCAAGTGTTATACAGTAGAAGCCTTGGGATATGATTAATGAACAAAAGGAAGGTTACTTTTGTGGCTGGAATGCCTACAGTGTTTATTTTGGACTATGTTTTTAAATTGGAATTTTATAAATTTTGTGTACAATTGGCCAAGTTACCCAAATCTGCACAATGTATATGGTAGTTCTGACAACTGCATGGGCATACCAGTTTGAACAATGAGATTGGCCTAAAATAGGTCTCAAAGTAGGCAAACTTGCTGATGCATAAACTGTGCCCAGACTGCCAACTTTGCACCTGCATAAATTCATGAGTTTTCCATCAAATTTTGCATTTTTGGGGTCTACACCTTCAGAAGAAGATTCTTTACCATTTTCGGAGTTATTTTTTTTTAAATTGTGACTATGATGGGACTTTTAATTTTAGGGGTCATGACAGTGATGGGGTTAAGGATCAGGTGTGTAGATACTCACCAAGGATGTTAGTTCAGCTTCCTTTTTGTACACTTCATAATAATAATAATCCCGTGCATGGGTTACTTCTGCTAACTGTTGCTGAAGGAGTGCTACTTGTTGTGCTAACTCTTCTATGCTCTCACCACTGCTTTCTTTCTGGTTTTCAACTATATTTGCTTCTACAGATGAAGCTGTAGATTTTACTGCAATGCCTTGTTGAGCTTTTAGTACTGTTAAGAGATGAAAACAATATATAATGTTGGTTTGTTAATCTGTAATTTGTTGATATCCCATCAATTCCTATAGCTGATTACTTGGTATCAGCCATATAACTATACTAACACTATGTTACTTATCACCAAATAACTTTTTAACTCAGCCATTTTCTACCCACCGAGGCAAGGTAACCCAAAAAAGAATATACATTCGCCATCATTTCCTCTCTAGCTGCTTTGCAAGAAAGGCAAAGAATTCACAGACCAGTCCAAACACATGAACCTTAGCAGGGTCATTTGAACTGATGTCCATGTGCATTTTTTTCTAGATATCATTGGACATAGTGAGCGTGTTAGATAGGAGTGAATGGAGACGAATGGTATTTGGGACCTAACGAGCTGTTGGAGTGTGAGCAGGGGAATATTTAGCGAAGGGATTCAAGGAAACTGGTTATTTTATATAGCCAGACTTGAATCCTGGAAATGGCAAGTACAATGCCTGCACTTTAATAAGGAGGGATTTAGGATATTGGCAGTTTGGAGGGATATGTTGTGTATCTTTATACGTATATACTTCTAAACTGTTGTATTCTGAGCACCTCTGCAAAAACAGTGATTATGTGTTAGTGAGGTGAAAGTGTTGAATGATTACCTGGAGAGAGTTCTGGGGGTCAACGCCCCCACGGCCCGGTCTGTGACCAGGCCTCCTGGTGGATCAGAGCCTGATCAACCAGGCTGTTGCTGCTGGCTGCACGCAAACCAACGTACGAGCCACAGCCCGGCTGGTCAGGAACCGACTTTAGGTGCTTGTCCAGTGCCAGCTTGAAGACTGCCAGGGGTCTGTTGGTAATCCCCCTTATGTATGCTGATGATGAATGTATTTTCTTTTTGGGGATTTTTTCTTTCTTTTTGGGTCGACTTGCCTCGGTGGGAGATGGCCAATTTGTATAAAAAAAAAAAAAAACTTTCTTTTAACACACTGTCTGTTTCCCACCAAAGTTGAGTGATCCAAGAAAGGAAACATTCACCATCATTCAATACTTGTCATACCAGAAGTTCGCAAATATCACAATTCAAATGATTCTCCAAACTGTAACATTCCTCCCCTGCCTTCAGAGTGCATGCACCATATTATAATTCCAAAAGTAATGCTCCCAAACAGAATGAAATTTTATAGAGAAAACAGCCCAATGACAGTGATACAAAAGGAAGGATATTTTCAGAAAAATCATATACTTTCCTAATTTAAATAATTTTCTACACTTATGGATGAATAGCTTGCATAACCTCTATTGTAACATTTGATACAAACTGGTATTTACATCACAAATTTGTTGACATATAGTACTGTACATTGTAACATTTGATACAAACTGGTATTTACATCACAAATTTGTTGACATATAGTACTGTACATTGTAACATTTGATACAAAGCAGAAGTTTCATCATGAAGCTGTTGAAGTATATTATAAAAGTTCAGGCAAACCAGAATTTTGATCATGAATTTAAACACAGTAGATTATACAAGTTCACACAAACCTGTATTTTCATCATGAAGCTGTTGAACTTTAGATGACAACTGTTCTTTGTCACTTCTGACTTCTTCAATTTCTCTCTGTATGTCTCTTAAGAGATCCCTTAGCCGAGTGATCTCGGCATCCTGATCTCGTATAATGTCTTTATATTTAGTGACTTCTGCTGGGCACACCTCTGCAGTATTACCAACCATCAGTTGGGGAGTTACTGCCCGTACACACGATACTGAAATATGTACATAAAATAGTTGTGTGACATTCCTAAATTGCTACCCTTAATGGCACACTTATGGTTACCCACTAAGGGAGTTACCATTAAAAGTGTAGAAATAAAAATAAAAAGAATATCAGAGAAAAATTAAGCTGTAATCCGTTCCAGAAGGTCAGCCGATAACCAAAATCACCATGCTTCAGACGAGCAGGTAGTTGTTGATAATTTGGTGGGCGGTCAATTGCAGGTGCATTTCCTTGGTACTTGAATACTATTTGTCTGGTGACAGACAAACAGAATTCGGCAGTTTGATGTACCACTTATAACTCTTGCGAACACAATCAGTTGCATGTCAATTTGTCCACTGAACGCATGTTGAAGGTGTAATCAATCACAGCTGCAGGTTTTAGAATGGGTTCATTTCTCTCTCTATGCTGCCTGCCACTGTCTGCCATTTCATTAGGGTGAATTGATGACAACAGTGTGACATCTCGTTTGTCAACCGAAATGCCATGATGTCAGTGTACACAATAATATCCAATACCAGACCACTGTAACAATCACAAAGCACAAACAACTTTATACCAAAGCGTTTCCTCTTGCTTGGTATGTACTGCTTGAAAGAGAGTCTTCCTTTGAACAGAATCAAAGAAGATAGGGAGGAGGAAAGATGGAGGAGTTAGTGTTTGGAAGGGGAATCCCCCTTCATAAAGACTTTAGGTAGCAAAGCCTTCTCTGGGGTTACTTTCCTTCTTTGTCTTTTATTGCCACTAGGACCAGCTTGAGAGTTACTGGACAGGGGTCCAGTGACTCTGTTTCTGGCGTCTCTAAGATTTCCCTGAAGTGGGACAGGGTTTTGTCACTAAACATGTTGCAGATATGGCTTGTTTCAGCTTTGTCAGGGTGGTGTTTCTCTACAAAAGCTTGCACCCTAGTCCACATTGCACACACCTCTTTTAATCTCTGAAGAAGGCACCTCCTTCACTCCCTCCTCCTCCTCCTCTGAAGCAAGTTCCTCAGCTGCAGTCTGTTGCTGTTCGAGATGAAGCTCTTGCAGCTCTTCAGTCGTTAGCTCTTCCCTGTGGTCCTCCACCAACTCTTCCACATCCTCACCACTCACCTCGAACCCCAGGGACTTCCCCAGTGCCACAATAGAGTCCACAAGGTTGGCAGGGTCAGGGTCAGCCTCAAACCCTTCAAAATCCCTCTCTTGGACACAATCTGGCCACAGTTTTCTCCAAGCAGAGTTCAAAGTCCTGGAAGCCACTCCCTCTTTGGAGCCATCTTTACTTATTTCACAGTTGCACTGCAAGAAAAACCATTAAAAACAATGGTAAACAAGTGAAATGTTTGGATGTTTGAGCAGAAGCTTCCTCAGCCACCGAGAGACAAAGCCAAACTGAAGCACAAGCTGCCCCAGCCGGCGGATGGACGCATCCAAAACGGCCGATAACCGAGTGAACAGCCAATAACCGGGCGCCAAAAAACCCGCTGATAACCGAGTTGGCCGATAACCAAATCAGCCAATAACCGGGGGTCCACTGTACTTAATAGAGGATTTAATAAATTTTGAGAAAATTAGACAGGACAAAATTTAAGACCTGTCTAGGTGTCAATAAACAATATGAAAGTGGAATAGTGGCCATTGGAATGCACAACCAACAGTGAGTGGCAAGACTTACCTTTGCACAACCAAGAATATAAGGAAGCATGGACATTTTTACTTGGCTATCAGAGTTAACATTGGGTGCTTGATTAAGAAACTATTTGTGGCAACACTGGAAGCCTAACAGGCTTCAGTGTATTCAGGTCTGAGTATCTTTAAGGTGTGTGATGCAGTTTTAACACACAGGCTTCATACATGCACATGCCTGATAGTGCCCACAAGGCTATGATGGAGTGAATCTGGAGAGTGGCAAGTTAAGATGCAGGATCAGGATCAAAGAATTGATCCTTGCAACTACAGCTCCAAGTTCTGCCATACACAGTACAGTTCCTTTCTCCTACAATATTACTGATGCAACAAATGCCATGTCATTTGTAACTGTTATGGGCAATAGAGAAACCTGCCAGCATCATTTGATGCTGTGGTGGCAACTGCCATAAAAGTGCTAAATGTAAGGTAATTTTCTATTGCATTAATTATGGGTTATGGGAACAGTCACACAGCCTCTAACAAACTTTGTATGTGATATTATTTTTTGTAAGCAAGCAATTCCACATGATAACTCAATCAGTACTTTTTTTTTTTTGACATATTGGCCATCTCTCACCGAGGCAGGATGACCCAAAAAAGAAACACTTTCACCATCATTCACAAACAATCACTGTCTTTGCAGAGGCACTCAGATACAACAGTTTTGAAATACAGCCTCTCCTCACTGAGCGATGGAGTTCTGTTCCTAAGGCCACGTCATTAAATGAATTCATTGCTCAGTAAGAAGCATACTATAATGGTAGAGTGTTTGTGTCAACCATCTTTGATATTGTTTTAATGTCACCTTTGCACTATTTATAACATTTCTGGTATATTTTTAAATGCTTATACAGTAGTGTACTGTATATTGAAATAAACAGAATAGAGGATATCAGCTCTAATATACATTATTTAGGTATGAATGCTGGTCAGAGCCCATTGTAAGTTCGAGGCGTCAGTAAACGAGTACATCGCTAAGTGAGGAGAGGCTGTATATATATATATATATATATACATTTTAACGCTTCAGGTTCAAACTTATGAACTCCGACAAGGAAGATGCAAGTATGTGTGTGTACCCAACAATACTGCTGGGCTTAGATGTCATCCCTCCAAACAGCCAGTATCCCAAACCCCCTCCAGTAAAGTACAGGCACTGTACTTCCCACCTCCATATGTACGAGCAGTAAATAAATAGTGTCTCTTTTCTTTTACTGGGTCACTCTGCCTCGGTGAGAGATGGTCACCCTGCCTCGGTGAGAGATGGTCACCGTGCCTCGGTGAGAGATGGTCACCGTGCCTCGGTGAGAGATGGTCACCGTGCCTCGGTGAGAGATGGCCGACGTCTTGAGAAAAAAAATCTCTTATACACATTTTTTACAAAACTTCTTTATTATCATAATCAACTTAAGTGCTAAACTCACAAGCTTCGTACAACACTACAAAACTTCAATGCCTTTAACAAATGACAAAACTTCCCTGGTCACTTTATCATATACTCATCATATTCAAACTCCATATATATATGTACACCCAACATTTCTTCTTACATGCCTCTCCTGTTAGCTATCAATATGAGTATCTGATCCACACAACTTATTTCATGACATCCACCTTGAGCATCACTGACCAGATCCTCATTTATTTTCTGTACTCTTTTAATGATTAACTTGCCTGCCACACTGCCAAACACATTTAGTAATCTAATGCTTCTGTAGCATGTTTACTTTTATATAATATTACAATTGCAACTTTTTCCTAATGATCTGGCTCAGTACCACTTTCTAAAACCTTGTGGCAAATCTTCAAACCCCTGTACTTATGACTCACAGAATCGAAATAACACAATTGCAAGCAAACCAGGGAACAGGTGGGGTTTGAACCCATGGCAAGTTTAAGGACTCACTTGCCATGAGTTCAAACTCTCACACATTGTTTTTTTTTTTTTTTCCCTGTACTTAATAACTTGTGTATATGTCTCATTCACATATGCTATTTTCCCATAATTTAATTTGCTATATATTTACTTTTCTCCCTTGCTATCTTCTCTAGCCAAAAAATTAAAACTTCATACTAGTTAATATATTTCATATCTTCCAAAATACTTTTACAATAAACTTCTATTAATACTTCATTTATCACAAAAACTCGATTCCTAGCCTTATACCGAACATTTTCATTCTCTCCTTAATCAGCCTCCTTGCTATGCTGCACTTTATATTTCTTTCCCCCCCCCCCAAAAAAAAAAATCATTCTCCAAATGAAAAAGGCCCCCAAAAATTTATAACAATAAAAACACAAGTTTTAGAGAAAACATACAGACAAGGTTAAATATACAGTGGACCCCCGCTTAACGATCACCTCCCAATGCAACCAATTATGTAAGTGTATTTATGTAAGTGCGTTTGTACGTGTATGTTTAGGGGTCTGAAATGGACTAATCTACTTCACAATATTCCTTATGGGAACAAATTCGGTCAGTACTGGCACCTGAACATACTTCTGGAATGAAAAAATATCGTTAACCGGGGGTCCACTGTATACTGTATATAAAGAGCAACTGCTTTTAATGTTATAAAGGTTTTACTTACCAGAGCAGATAATGATAATAGATATAACTCCTTTCAAGCAAGCAAGTACTACAGAGAAGTGTATTTACAATATACAGTGGACCCCTGAGTTTCGGCGGCATCGACTTTCGTGAAATCTGACTTTCGGCAAGTTTTTTCGGCAAAATTTGGCCTCGCGTTTTGTGATTAGACTCATGATTCGGCGACCGTCTGGTACCCGTCTGCCCATCACCGCGCACACAAAGCCAGTCTCCCATGCCATTCATGCTCAGTGTGCCATTGTTTACCAACATGTGACCATCACCCCGTGGGTTCATACGTAATAATCAATTGCTTTTTGTGATTGCAACTGCTAAATAAGTCACCATGGGCCCAAGGAAAGCTAGTACAAGCCCTTTGGTAAAGAAAGTGAGGAACACGATCGAATTCAAGAAGGAAATCACTGAAAAATATGAGAGTGGAGTGCGTGTTACAGAGCTTGCCAGGATGTATGGCAAACCCCACTCAACCAGTACTTCAATCGTGGCGAAAGGAAAGGAAATAAAGTGTGCTGTTGCTGCAAAGATTAAGGACATTTGTGCAAAGTGGACTGAAGTGCAAACATTTATGGATGAACTTCACCCTAACAAAGCTGTTGCAGGCCGTACAATGACAGTGTTGTGTCCCACTTCAGACAAATCTTAAAGAAACGCCAGAAACAGAGCTCTCTGGACAGATATTTTGTGCGACAGGGTTCCAGTGACTCAAGTTGTTCCCAGTGCCAGTGTCTTTAAAAAACAAAGAAGGGAAGTAACCCCAGATAAGGACTTCATACCTGAAGTCCTAATGGAAGGAGATTCTCCTTCCAAACAATAGTGTACACCTTCCTCCTATCCCCTCCTCCTGTCTTCCATCCACCCAGAAGTCTTCAGTAAACGTAAGTGTAATGTTATTATTATTTTTTATATGCATGTACTTGATTTCTCACTGTTTTCAGTATGTAAATCTTTACTTAATTTGAAAAAAATATTTAATTTTAATATTTTTGGGTGTCTGGAACGGATTAATTTTATTTCCATTATTTCTTATAGGGAAAATGGTTTCGCCATTCGGCAATTTCGACTTTCGGCAGGCTCTCTGGAATGGATTAATCGCGAAACTCGGGGGTCCACTGTAATGTATATAAATTATGATCTGGCCCAACTATGCAGGGAGAGTTGAGATTAAAGATGGCTGAAAAGAATACACTTGAAAAAGTCAAACCTTCTAAACTCTTGAAAAGCCTGCAGAATTCATGATCAAACACGAGATCTGAAGGTTGTTTGGCTGCCAGCTGAGGTGATTTTGCAGCCTTTGAGTATACTTCTGTTCTTGATATATTACTCAATTTATCACCAAAGTTTTCTGCCCCAATACGATCACTCACAAGCTGCTTGAGACTCTCTCTTGAGAAGTTGCTACCACTGCCGTCATTAAACTGGACACACAGACCAAGCAGGAATGCACAAAGACCCTGACAAACCATCTCAAGTTCATCATGCTCATTAGCACTCACCTGAAAAAATACATAAAATCACATGCAAATTAAAAATGTCCATTAATAACTAACTCACAAATTGGAAATAAAAACAGTCCTGGAGTCCAGAACATTGCCTATTTATTTTTCTCCAATTTATGAGTTAGATGTGAATTGTTTCAGCCATAATCTTGTGACTTACTTTAAAGCTGGCTATGATACATTAGCTAAATCACATTGATACACATATAATTATATAATAAGAATTCTATCACTACCTTGGTGGGAGACAGCCAGTGTGGTAAAAAATTCAGATGAGTGCAAGACAGAAACCTGTATTTGTTTTACATGATGGTAGGAGTGCTGATGTCTTTTTTTCTATCTAAAACACACAAGACAACATGTATAACTTGCTACTTTTACTTATAATTAGGTTACACTACACATGTATGTACACATTTGTGTATACACACTCACTCGAGTTTTTTTTTTAATAGTTCTTCTTTCGACAAACTGGCCGTAACCCACCAAGGCAGGGTGGCCCAAAAAGAAAAACGAAAATTTCTCTTTTTAAATTTAGTAATTTATACAGGAGAAATGGTTACTAACCCCTTGCTCCCGGCATTTTAGTCACCTCTTACAACACGCATGGCTTACGGAGGAAGAATTCTGTTCCACTTCCCCATGGAGATAAGAGGAAATAAACAAGAACTAGAAAGAAAACAGAAGAAAACCCAGAGGAGTGTGTATATTTATGCTTGTACATGTATGTGTAATGTGACCTAAGTGCAAGTAGAAGTAGCAAGACGTACCTGAAATCTTGCATGTTTATGAGACAGAAAAAAGGACACCAGCAATTCTATCATCATGTAAAACAATTACAGGCTTTCGTTTTACACTCATTTGGCAGGACGGTAGTACCTCCCTGGGTGGTTGCTGTCTACCAACCTACTACCTATATTAATAGTTCTTGTTCTTATTATTTTCCTTTCATATTCATGAAGAAGTGGAATGAGAATTTTTCCTCCATAAGCCATGCATGTATGTCATAAAAGTCAACTAAAATGCCAGGAGGAATGTGCTAGCAACCCCTTTTCCTGTACGGCTTACTAAAAATAAAAAGAAGAAAACCTTTAAGAAGGGGGCAAAAGAGGTTTTGTGTACAAGGAGCCTGGACATGCAGCAGGCATGTGTGAGCATTTACGATAGGAGTGAATGGAGACAAATGGTTTTAGGGACCTGACGAGCTGTTGGAGTGTGACCAGGGTAATATTTTGTGAAGGGATTCAGGGAAACCGGTTAGCCGGACTTGAGTCCTGCAAATGGGAAGTACAATACCTGCACTTTAAAGGAGGGGTCTGGGATATTGGCAGTTTGGAGGGACATCTAAACTGTCGTATCTGAGCACCTCTGCAAAGACAGTGATTATGTATGAGTGATGATGAAAGTGTTAAATGATGATGAAAGTTTTTTTTTCTTTCTTTTTGGGTCACCCTGCCTTGGTGGGAAATGGCTGGCATGTTAAAAAATAATAATAATAATAATAATAATAATAATAATGCAAAGTGGAACTAATCACAGTTGATTTTTTGCCAATAACACTTTACTTTCAGGAGATTCTGAATAGAAGTTGAAAAGGTTGGTGGACTTATTTTGGAGGGTATGCACAAGAAGGACATTAAAACTGAATGTAGGAAAGAGAAAGGTTATAAGAGTAACAAAGTAATGCAAGACTACATATCAGATTGGAGGAGGGAGCATGGAGGAAGTAAATGTGTTCAGATCTGTCAGCAGATGGGTCTATGAAAAACAAGGTGAACCACAGAATTGACGAGGGGAAGAAGGCGAGTGGTGCACTGAAGCATTTGTGAAGACAGAAAAACATCCATGGAGGCAGAAAGAGGAATGTATGAGAGTATACTGGTACCAATGCTCTTATATGGGTGTGAAGCAAGGGTTGTGTATGTTGCAACTAAGAGGAGATTGGAAGAAGTCTGAGGGCAATGTGGTGTGAATATTATGCAGAGAATTTGCAGCTTGGAGATTAGGAGATGCAGGGCTAAAGAGGGGTTGAGGTGGTTCAGACATTTAGAGAAGATGGAATGAAATAGGATGACTTGGAGGGCACATAAATCTGTAGTGGAGGGAAGGCAAGATAGGGGTCATCCTAGGAAAGGTTGGAGGGAGGGGGTAAAGGTTTTGTATGTGAGGGGCTTAGACATCCAGAAAGCATGTGTGAGCATGTTAGATACTAATGAGTGAGCCAAGTGGCTTTTATGACTTGATGTGCTGTTAGTGTGTGAACAAGGTACCATTTATAAAGAATTCAGGGAAACTGGTTAGCCAAACTTGAGTCCTGGAGGTGGGAAGTACAGTGCTTACACTCTGAAGGAGCGGTGTGGATTTTTGCAGGTTTGAACTGTGGTACTGGCACACCTCTGGCAGGAGAGTGATGGAGTGAGTGATGGTCAACATATTTCTTCTTTTTCTGGGTCACTCTGCCTCAGTGGGAGATGGCCAATGTGTTTAAAAAGAAAATTATGTGTTTCCTTTATTGTGTTACCCTACCTTGGTTGTCAGAAGTGTACAAACATTACAATTCAAATATCTCCTTAAACTTCCATATCCCCAACCCTTCTTCAGAGTGAGCACTGTACATCCTACCTCCAGAACTCAAGTACAGTTAATCAATTTCCTTGAATCTCTTCATAAATTTTATCTTGCTCAAACTCCAACTGCTTGTCAGACAATTAAGACTAGTGTTTTTTATTGCAGCTGGAGTGTGAGCAAGGTAACAAAATTTATGACAGGATTAAGGGAAACCGATTAGCTAAACTAGATTGTTCTGAAAGTCTGCAAATCTGGCAGAAATGTCTAGTACAGACTGTATGTTAGGGATTGGCAGAGAGCATGCATAGTTCCTTTTTATAAAGGCAAAGGGGACAAAAGAGAGTGCAAAAATTATAGGGGGATAAGTCTGCTGAGTATACCTGGTAAAGTGTATGGTAGAGTTATTATTGAAAGAATTAAGAGTAAGATGGAGAATAGGATAGCAGATGAACAAGGAGGCTTTAGGAAAGGTAGGGGATGTATGGACCAGGTGTTTACAGTGAAACATATAAAGGAACAGTATTTAGATAAGGCTAAAGAGGTCTTTGTGGCATTTATGGATTTGGAAAAGGCATATGACAGGGCGGATAGGGGGGCAATGTGGCAGGTGTATGGTGTAGGAGGTAGGTTACTGAAAGCAGTGAAGAGTTTTTACGAGGATAGTGAGGCTCAAGTTAGAGTATGTAGGAAAGAGGGAAATTATTTCCCAGTAAAAGTAGGCCTTAGACAAGGATGTGTGATGTCACCGTGGTTGTTTAATATATTTATAGATGGGGTTGTAAGAGAAGTAAATGCGAGGGTCTTGGCAAGAGGCGTGGAGTTAAAAGATAAAGAATCACACATAAAGTGGGAGTTGTCACAGTTGCTCTTTACTGATGACACTGTGCTCTTAGGAGATTCTGAAGAGAAGTTGCAGAGATTGGTGGATGAATTTGGTAGGGTGTGCAAAAGAAGAAAATTAAAAGTGAATACAGGAAAGAGTAAGGTAATGAGGATAACAAAAAGATTAGGTGATGAAAGATTGGATATCAGATTTGAGGGAGAGAGTATGGAGGAGGTGAATGTATTCAGATATTTGGGAGTGGACGTGTCAGCGGATGGGTCTATGAAAGATGAGGTGAATCATAGAATTGATGAGGGGAAAAGGGTGAGCGGTGCACTTAGGAGTCTGTGGAGACAAAGAACTTTGTCCTTGGAGGCAAAGAGGGGAATGTATGAGAGTATAGTTTTACCAACGCTCTTATATGGGTGTGAAGCATGGGTGATGAATGTTGCAGCGAGGAGAAGGCTGGAGGCAGTGGAGATGCCATGTCTGAGGGCAATGTGTGGTGTGAATATAATGCAGAGAATTCGTAGTTTGGAAGTTAGGAGGAGGTGCGGGATTACCAAAACTGTTGTCCAGAGGGCTGAGGAAGGGTTGTTGAGGTGGTTCGGACATGTAGAGAGAATGGAGTGAAACAGAGTGACTTCAAGAGTGTATCAGCCTGTAGTGGAAGGAAGGCGGGGTAGGGGTCGGCCTAGGAAAGGTTGGAGGGAGGGGGTAAAGGAGGTTTTGTGTGCGAGGGGCTTGGACTTCCAGCAGGCATGCGTGAGCATGTTTGATAGGAGTGAATGGAGACAAATGGTTTTTAATACTTGACGTGCTGTTGGAGTGTGAGCAAGGTAACATTTATGAAGGGGTTCAGGGAAACTGGCAGGCCAGACTTGAATCCTGGAGATGGGAAGTACAGTGCCTGCACTCTGAAGGAGGGGTGTTAATGTTGCAGTTTAAAAACTGTAGTGAAAAGCACCCTTCTGGCAAGACAGTGATGGAGTGAATGATGGTGAAAGTTTTTCTTTTTCGGGCCACCCTGCCTTGGTGGGAATCGGCCAGTGTGATAATAATAATAATAAGTTTGATAGTCAGATACTGATGTTCTGGGAAGAAAGGGCCTCATTTTCATAAAGAGGAAAGAAAAAATTTCAAGGTTACCATTATAATAAAGCAGCAATATCAGACAAGTATAAAGTTATGCACATTGTATAAAATGTAGTTAACTTACATGAGTAGTAAGATATGGAACAGCAGTGGGTATTGCAAGGAAGGTCTGCACAGCAAGAGGGCAGTGAGCTAACCAAGTAGAAAGAAGCATAAGTATGCCAAAGCGAGTAAGCACTTTTGATCGGGCCTGAAGAATGGAAGTACACTGCTGCAGCAGTGACACAGCTGCACTCCCCACACTTGTGGCTAACTGCACTCGCAACATGTTTTCCTGAAATGAAAATTCAGCAATGAACAAGTTTGAAATACAATTCAATAACTTTCTCAGGGAGGCTGAAAGTGACAGTATGAATTCAATATTCTGAGTGCCGTATTTAAAACTAAGTACAGAAGCTTCCTGTAATGAATGCCATATTGACAACTAATAATAATCAAAGGCCATTATAAAATAACTCCTACTCTCTCAAAAAATATAAATCTGCATTTAAGCACATTCGCTTAGCAGAATGTCAATGCACTTACAAAATATTTAACTGAAAAATCTAAAGCATAACCTAATCATAATATAATGCAGAGTGGAAGAACTGCCAATATGGTTTGGTAATGTAGAAAGAGTAATAAGAGGAGAGGCTGATACAGCAGTAAATGAGAGAGATGTTTGAAAAACATTATAGAGGAGACTGCAGTAGGCCTACTGTCCCACATCAGGCAGGTCCTACTCACACACAGCTACTCCCACTTACATACTTGCTAAATCTAGCTTTAAAGATACCCAAAGTTTTTGCTTCAGTGACGGTACTTGGTAACCTATGTCACTCATCCATAACTCTATTGCCAAGCCTGTGCCTTTCTATATCCCTTTTAAATATAAATGTATCCAACTTTAATTTGTTACTGCAAGTATTATTCTTCTCCTCTGTACGCCATGCATGCCGTCTGAGGCGGCTAAAATGCCGGGAGTAAGGGGATAGTAACCCCTTCTCTTGCATAAATTACTAAATTTAAAATGAAAACTTTCGTTTTTATCTTGAGGTCACCCTGCCTTGGTGGGATATGGCAGGATTGTTCAAAAAGAAAAGTATTATTCTGGTCAGATATTTTCAGTACTATTTTTTTTTTAACTTAGTGGCCTTCTCCCACCAAGGCAATATGACCCCAAAGAAAAAAAAAAGAACATTCATCAGCATTCATTTAGGCACCATCTTTCTAGAATTGTGCTGACATCATAATCAGATTATCCTCTGACTAACATCTTCACCCTTCCTTCAGAGTGAAGGTACTGCTCTACTTATCTCCAGAACTCAAATTCAGTTTCTCTGAATCCCTTCATAAAAGTTACCTTGTTCACATTCCAATAGCCTGTCCATTAACAACCATCTGTCTCCTCCATTCACTCCTATCAATCATACTCATACATGTCTGCTGGATGCTCAAGCCCCTAAAACTCCAAGCCTCTTAAGCCCTCCCTCCAACTATTTCTGGGATGACTCCCTTCCTCTCCTACCTTCCATCCCAGATTTATGCACTCTCTTTGTTAACCTATTCTTCTCCAGTCTCTCTCCATGCATGTCCAAACCAACTCAACAAACTCCTCAGCCCTATGAATTATATCCTCAGTGACTCCATACCACTTTCTGATCTCTATTCTGCAAATTCTCTGCAAGATATTCACACCACACACTGCTCTCAAATATGACATCTCAACTGTCTCCAGCCACCTCTTCGCTGCAGCATTCAAAACCCATGCTACATACCCACATAAAAATGTTGGTGCCACTATATTCTGGTACACTACCATTTTTTTTTCATCTCCACAGATAAATTTTCTTCCCACAGATACATCACCACACCACCCACCTTTTCCCTGATCTATTTTAAGGTTCACCTCATCTTTCATAGACCCCATCTCTTAATATCTTCAAATATGTATCTAAATGCACCCACTTCCTCCATACTCCTTTCCTCTAATCTGATATTCAATTTATCACTACCTAGATTTTTTTTTTTTTACCCTCATCACCTTGCCCTTTTATGTACTTTTCTAAATTTGTCTACCAACCTTTGTAACTTGTCTTCAGATTCTGTAAAAGAACCATCTCAACAGCAGAAAGCAACTAAGATAATTCCCACTTAATGTCAGATCTAACAATTGTCAATTCAAAACCCCTTCCCAACATACTAGCTTTCACTTCCTTTACAATCCTCTATCTATAAATATGTTACACAACCAAGGTAACATCTTGGATCCTTGTGCAAGTCCTACATTCACTGGGAAGTCCCCCACTCCCTCCCATATATTCTAACTTGCACTTCACTCTGCATAAACTCTCTCAACTGCTTTTCAATTCAATTCAATTCAAAGTTTATTCTCTATAAGGATTACAATGCTGAGTTTACAGAATTTGGTTATTGTGTGGTTTACATGTAGTAAAATAATAATTACAGAGTGTACCACTAGAACACCTAGCATGGCTAGGCATTTCGGGCAGACTTAGTTTATTTCTTAATTTTAAAATATTACAAATTATGAGGTAAGTTGGTATTATGGCTAAGTGACTAAATACTAGTTTGTGAGTTTAGCAATGTGAATGCTTTTGTTTTGGCACAGTACATAGTTTCAGTATTGGAGTATCACAGGATTCATTATTTTAAGATTGAGATTAATATTTCTGTTTATGGTCAAATGGGTGAGTGAGTGTAAGTGTGAACCACCAGGTGGTATTCGTGTAGTTAGTTGATGGGGTGTATCAGGGAGATAAGATGTTTTCTAATGGTAGTTTTGAAGGTGATGAATGTGTCTGCAGTTCTAGAGTTCTCAGGTAGGGTGTTCCAGATTTTAGGGCCTTTGACAAACATTGAATTTTTGTAAAGGTTTAGTCGGACACGGGGAATATCAGAGATGTTTGTGTCTGGTGTTATGCCTGTGGGTTCTGTCACATATTTATGCAACATCTGCCACATTGCTACCCTATCATATGCTTTTTCTAAAACCACAAATGCAACAAATAGCTCTAACATTATCTAAATACTGCTCACTTACATGCTTCAATGTAAACACATGGTCTACACATCTACCTTTCCTAAATCTTTTCTGCCCATCTGCAATCATACTTTCTGTTTTACCCCTAATTCTTTTAAAAACAATTCTACCATAAACTTTACCTGGAATATTCAGTAGGTTTATCCCCCCTATTATTCTTACATTCTCTCTTGTCCCCTTTCCCTTATACAGCACAACTATGTATACTTTCTGCCAATCGGCAGCGGCAGCAGCGACCTCCAAGCTCCGTACTTTTCTCCAACTATCAGAGCCACCAATGCTCCTATGATGACCTAGTTACAAGCAAAACTGCACTACCCAACGTAGCACCCAGAATGACCAAAGATTACCAACAGTGAAACCTACAAATCGAAAATATTAGAGATCAAAGGAAGACTGCCCACAAACCGAAAGCAACACCCCGCTGCCAGCCGAACAACGTAACCCCAAGCTTTGTATAACTACTTTTTCTTAACTACAACAAATCCTGTAGTATTATGAGGCGCAATCTAAGAGGAAACAGCACCAAGGCCAGCAAGAAAACACCGAAAAATCAACTATTCAACAAGTGTAGCCAGGAGGACACCGGCCCAGCAACCACCCCTCTCACCACCACTCAAGGCGACACCACAACAATAACAACAAACATGGCTGCCACCAGCCCATCCTCCCCTCTCTTCCCCGGATTCAACCTACCAAGTAGTCTCTCAGGTATAACCAACGATCCAGATACCCTAAAGACATGCATCTCCACCTTAGTTATTGAAAATATGAATCTTCGAGAGACACTAACAAAACAAGACACCAGGATGACACAACTCGAGAACAAAATCCTCAGTCTTGAACAAAAGTTATCAACACCAGGAATGACTGTGACAAGACCATCCAAGCAGTCATAGATAGCCATACCCAACAAATAAAATCTCTTAATACAAAGGTTGAAGAAGCAGTAAAAGAATGGAAGAACAACTTAGATAACCAGTTCAGTGACTACTTTGCTCTCCAAGAAGATAAAATTGAGCAAGATAAACTATCGGACGCAGTAATAGTTAACAGTCCACTTTTTCCCAGTGATATGAACCAAACAAACAGTAAAGAAATTACTCTGCAGATCATAAAGGACCAAACAAGTGTTATTGTACCAGAGTCAGAAATAAAAGAAGCCAGGTTACTAGGATCCCATGGTAGAAAAAGTGTTATGCTTAGATTCCACTTACATGACAGGAAAAAAGACTTAATAATTGCATCTATTAAAGTAAAGAAAGAGGTATACATAAACGAGTGTCTTACCAAAAAACGTCAGAACCTCCTGTATAGAGTCAGTAAACTTAAGCGGGAGAATAATGACACAATACACCAATGCTTCACACGGGATGGGAAAATTCTAGTTAGGAAAACAAATGTAGGTCAACTGTACACAATCACGAACGAGAATGATCTATCACGATTTCTCAGGGATACTGATCTTACAGAGAATAACTAAATGTCCAACCTAAAAGCCTACGTAATGTAGTGTATGTTTTGCTCCATTATTGTTCAAATCTCGTAGTACAATCTCTTAGTAATTAAATAATCAACTACCTCATTTTGTGATTTTACTAGTAAGCATAAGTCACCTTATCTAATTTTCTTATTTACTATTGTTTGCTTAAATATTAGCTGAATCAATACTTTCTCTGTCCATATTACTACCTATTTTTTTAAATACTATCAATTGATATTACTTACTAAAATTAATAATTACCATTTTTACTATCAATACAATTTACTCTTAACATTTTTGACATCATTTAATAACCATTACTTGTCTAATTACCTTAACCAGTTTTAATACCACATTTACTATCTTAGAGTACTCTTAATTACCTTGTACTGCCATATAACCTCAAGTATAACAACCAGTGCAATTTTGAAAGAAATAAACATTACTTTTTCACTTATTTTGTAATCATTATTACTTACTAAAATTTTATTAAACACCATATTTACTACCAGTCAATTTTACTTTTGTACATTAATCATTATTTTATACTTCCCATAACATTTTGTTGCCAAATTTCCAAGTTTGTATATTCAACTCCAACCTTTATATTATCCTTTGTACCTGTGTACCTGTCTACCATCTTACTATCATATTATAACCAAGACATTGCCATTGTTATTTTTTACTTATTATTCTTTTGGTACTTTAATTTGTGAATTTTATTTTGTCAATTTAAATCTAGTTATACTCTTGATCTTGTCAACAACCTATACCAGACTCTAGTGCAATTGCAAGTACCATTTCAATTTGTATTTTTATATTATAAGTTTATATTATAAGTCCTATTCTAAGATTGTTTTCATATCTTAGTGACTATATTGTGTGTGCAATTAGTGTATATTTCAATTATATTATTGTTCAAGGCCCTTAACTATCTTTTGCTAACTAGTACCAACTACCTCATATATTTTTTTTCTACTTTTTTTTATTATTTTGCTACCTTAACTTGCATATTTTATCTTGTCAATTTAAATCTAGTTATACTCTAATTCTTATATAAGTTGTTTACAAGACCTTAGTGCAATTACAATTGAGAGTCTTGTGCCTTTTTTATATCATTAGATTAAACTCAGTTGTACTATAGCTCATTCTAGCTCAATACATAGTCAATAACAAATTCATTATATTAGACCATAGTGCAATTACAAGTGAGAGTCTTGTGCTATTTTTAATTTGTATTTTTATATTATTAGTTTATACCTAGTTGTACTTTAGCTCATTCCAGCACAACACATAGACAACACCAACTCCATTATGTGTATTAGTGACTATACTCTACATGACCAAAATGCTATAGCTATATACTTGTCCAAACTTCCCACCACTACAGATATCAGTACTAAAACTCAACCCACAACTCAGGATATAAATAACCATAATTTAAACCTAGAAGATGATTGATCACGTTGACCCTGATCTAAACCTCCATAATCTGACACACAATCAAAACCTATTGGAAAGTAACTGCCTTTACTACACAGCATCACAAGCCAGCACTATCCTAAACAATGCTAAAAGTCTATCAGTACTTAACTACAACATCAGGTCCTTAAGCAAACACTATGATGACCTCCTGGCACTCCTTGAATCACTAAAGACACCCTTCTCCTGCATTATTCTTATTGAGACCTGGCTTAAGCAGGACATAATAGATATCTACCCTCTACCAGGATACACAGCAATCCACAACTGCAGACCATACCAAGTTGGGGGTGGTACTGCATCTATTACTCTAACCAATTATCTTGTATGAGCACCACTTGCTTTAGTGATGAATATGGAGAATACATTTTTGCTAATTTTACTGTAAAAAACCTTAAGACGCCTATAACAAATGGTGCCATTTACCGGATACCCCACACAAACATCCCAAATTTCAGTGAGAAACTAAAGGCACTAATAACAAACAGACAAATGAATAAGCACCACCTTCTCTTCAACATCAACCTTGGCCTACTAGATGATCAGCCTGTAACTGATTTCATCAACAATATGAACAACACACTTCTCATACCAACAATAACTAAACCAACCAGGCTCACTGAAACGAGTGCAACCATAATAGACCACATATGGACCAATATACTAGCCCCCCTTAAATCAGGGATAATCACAGATAGCACTACAGACCACTACCCTACCTTCCTCTTGACAAACATTAGTAAACCACCACTTGAATACAACAAAGTTTCATTTAGACTCCATGATGAGGCCTCAATAAGGAAGTTCACAGCTGACCTAGAGACTGTTGACTGGCCTACAGAATTCTCCAAGGCCAATGGTATTGACGACTGGACAGACATTTTTCTTAACAAATTACTTAGACTATACAACAAACATTGTCCTATAAAAACGAAACAGATCACAAACAAACGGCTTGGTTGCCCATGGCTAACCAGCACCATTCTGAAATCCATTGATAAGAAACACCAATATGAAAAGCAATATAGACAGGGCTTAATACACAAAGATATTCTTAAACACTATTCATCAGTCCTCACCAAAGTAATAAAGAAAGCCAAACAACTATACTACTCCAGTAGATTCACTGACACAAGAGGAGATATAAAAAAAGACCTGGAAAACACTCTCTCAGATTCTAGGGACCCAAAAACTGAAAAAAAACAAGAATATTGCCCTAACTAAACCTAATGAAACACCACTGCATCCCACTGACACAGCTAACAAGATAAACGACTTCTTCTCAACCATAGGTTGATACTGGAGTTCCGCAGGGAAGTGTCCTTGGTCCCCTGCTCTTCCTCATATACATCAATGATCTTCCAAACGTATCTCAACACCTGAACCCCATTCTCTTTGCTGACGACACGACTTATGTCATCTCTCACCCTAATCTTGCCACCCTCAACAGCATTGTTAATGAGGAGCTGATCAAAATATCGACTTGGATGACAGCCAATAAACTTACGCTTAACACTGACAAAACCTACTACATTATGTTTGGTAGCAGAGCAAAATGTGCACAAATTAACATTAAGATCGACAACACTCTAATTGCCAGGCATAATGAGGGCAAATTCCTAGGCCTATACCTCGACAACAACCTGAACTTCAGCACCCATATCCAACACATAACCAAAAAAGTATCCAAAACGGTTGGGATCCTCTCCAAGATACGATACTACGTGCCGCAAACTGCCCTTCTCACACTATACCATTCACTTATATATCCATACCTCACCTATGCTATATGTGCTTGGGGTTCAACTGCAGCAACACACCTAAAGCCAATAATAACCCAACAAAAAGCCGCAGTAAGAATAATCGCTAAATCCCATCCCTGGCAACACACTCCCCCACTCTTCATAGATCTAAACTTACTCCCTCTTCAGTACATCCACACTTACTACTGTGCAATCTACATCTACAGGACCTTAAATTCCAATATTAACCTTGACCTAAAACGCTTTCTTGATAGTTGCAACAGAACCCACAGGCACAATACCAGACACAAACATCTCTATGACATTCCCCATGTCCGGCTAAACCTTTACAAAAATTCAATGTATGTCAAAGGCCCTAAAATCTGGAACACCCTACCTGAAAATTCTAAAACTGCAGACATATTCATCACCTTCAAAACTACCATCAGAAAACATCTTATCTCCCTGATACACCCTGTCAACTAATTACACGAATACCACCTGGTGGTTAACACTTACGCTCACTCACCCATTTGACCATAAACAGAAATATCAATCTCAATCTCAAAATAATGAATCTTAACTAGTCATAAGTTGGCCTGTGATACTCCAATACTGAAACTATGTATAGTGCCAAAACAAAAGCATTCACATTGCTAAACTCACAAACTAGTATTTAGTCACTTAGCCATAATACCAACTTACCTCATAATTTTGTAATATTTTAAACTTAAGATTTAATTTAAGTCTGCCCGAAATGCCTAGCCATGCTAGGTGTTCTAGTGGTACACTCTGTAATTATTATTTTACTACATGTAAACAATACAATAACCAAATTCTGTAAACTCAGCATTGTAATCCTTATAGAGAATAAACTTTGAATTTGAATTTGAATCCTATGATACCTTTCCTTCTCTTGTGCAGATAAAGAACACACACACACAAACCACTTCAACAGTACATATATACCTACCTTAATACCTATTCCATACATTTGGAACACTTACTACACTGTCCTGTATCCTCTTCGGCCCATTTCTTTTTTAATTCACCAACCATCTTCCCCCAAGGTAGGGTGACTCGAAAAAATGAAAAATTTTCACTGTCACTTATTTAATCGCTGTCTTGCCAGAGGACACAGTTCAGATGCCCTTTGGAACTGCAACATCCCTTACCCCTCCCTCAGGCACTGTACATCCTACCTCCAGGACTCAAATCCAGCTAACCAGATTCCCTAAACTGCTCCATAAATGCTACCTTACCCACACCAACAGCACGTCAATTCATAATAACCACTTGCCTTCACTCACTCCTAACACATTCACATAAGCCTATCTGATATCCAAGCCCCTAGTACTTAAAACTTCCTTAACTTCCCCCCCCCCCCCACCTTTCCTGGGATGACTCCCTAACCCTCAGTTCCTCCACTTCAGACATATCCTCAAATCATCCAATTTTGCTCCAACCTCTCTAAAGCATTAACTAATACCTTTTCTAAGTCTATACATGCAACAAACAACTTTCTACTCTAGCATGAGTAGTGCTCATTTATACATGTATACACCTACCATCCGACTTAAGACCGAGTTCGGTTCCGAGAAACCGGTCGTAAGTCGAAATGGTCGCAAGTCGAACTTTACTACTGAACATCAACAAAACATTTTTGTAATGACTATTTTATTGTTTTATTTTGGTATTTCATGTTTTACTTTACTTTTTATGTTGTTAGTACTGTATTTTATCCTGTAAGGTTTAGGATAAACACTGTGTACAACACAAATAGTTGTTTATTTCCCAGAAATTTGGCATAAAAAACACGGTCGTAAGTCAAGTGATCGTAAGTCAAGCAGGTCGTAAGTCGGATGGTAGGTGTACTTTACTAAGGAAACACTTGAGCCACACACCTCTTTCCTCCTAAGACTACCTTCTTCCTCTACATTTCTATTGTCTTTCCCATTACAGTGGACCCCCGGTATTCGATATTAATCCGTTCCTGAGAGCTCACCGAATACCGAAAATATCGAAAAGCGAATCAATTTTCCCCATAAGAAATAATGGAAATCAAATTAATCCATGCAAGACACCCAAAAGTATGAAAAAAAACCATTTTACCACATGAAATATTAAGTTTAATGCAATAGAATAATTACAATAACAACAATAACAATAGAATAATAACAATAGAATAATTGACACTTACCTTTAATGAAGATCTGGTGATGATTGATGGGATGGGAGGAGGGGAGTGTGTGAATGGTGTTAGTGTTTAGAAGGGGAATCCCCTTCCATTAGGACTTGAGGTAGCAAGTCCTTTTCCGGGGCTACTTCCCTTCTTCTTTTAATGCCACTAGGACCAGCTTGAGAGTCACTGGACCTCTGTCGCACAACAAATCTGTCCATAGAGCTCTGTACCTCCCGTTCCTTTACGATTTGTCTAAAATGGGCCACAACATTGTCATTGTCTTGCAATAGCTGTGTTAGGGTGACTTTCATCCATAAAGGTTTGCAATTCAACCCACTGTGCACACATTTCCTTAATTTTTGAAGTAGGCACAATGGATTCCACAACTGGCATAGGCTTCTCAGAGTTAGCTCCAAACCCTTCAAAATCTTTCTTAATTTCCATACTAATTCTCACCCTTTTTACCACAGGGTTGGCACTAGAAGCTTTCTTGGGGCCCATGGTGACTTATTTTGCAGAAACAAGCACCAAAAACAGTGATAATATGGAATGTACCGAATGTATCCTTAGATGCGCGCACACTGGCTGGCTTGTAAACACCGGCACACACGGGGCAGTTCAGGCCACACGTGGACACGTCTCGTACGAATCGTATCGAATACCGGGCTTTCAATCGGATACCGAGGCGAAATTTTTGCGTTAAAATGCATCGAATATCGGATTTATCGAATACCGATGCCATCGAATACCGGGGGTCCACTGTACTCTTTTAATAATAATTCTGATACCTACCCAGTACACTCAACAGGCTTATTCCCTTATAATTCTTACAATATTTCTTGTCCCCTTTTCTATTACAAAAATGAACTACAGTGGATCCTCGGTTAACACCTTTAATCCATTCCAGAGAGCTTGCCTTTAACCGAATTAATTTTCTCCAAAAGAAATAATGAAAATCCAACTAATCCATTCCAGGTATTAAACAAAAAAAATTTTTTACATTAAATATACATTTCCCTACACAGAAAACAATGATACATGATGAATAAAACAATAATAACATCACACTTACCTTTATTGTGGACTTGTTGATGAGTGATGAGACAGGAGGAAGGCAGAGGATGAAGGTGTTCTATTGTTTGGAAGGGAAATCCCCTTCCATCAACACTTCAGGAAACAAGTCCTTTTCTGGCTTGTGTCCCAGGAGTGCCTTTTCCTCCTGTTTGGCATTTTCTTCCTAAACAGGCCTGTTTCGTCACAACTGAACACTTGTGAGTTTTCAATTTTTCAGCCTCTATGTACCCCTTAAAGTGCTGCACATATTTTTCAGCCGCTTTTTTGTCAGAAGTGGCAGCCTCACCATCCCTTATCATACCATACCACCATCACAATCACTACCACCCTCTACCACCATCACTACCACCCACTACCACCACCATTTTCATATTTTTCTTCAATTATATGTGTTTCTCACATTCTTTGCCATAGGGCTGGCACTAGAAGCTTTCTTGGGGCCCATGGTGGCTTATTTAGCAGTTACAAGCACCAAAAACAATAGAATAATACAAAATATATCGCATGTACACGCGGAATCGTCCTCACTGGCTTTGTAAACAATGGCACACTGGCTGGTACACAGAGTGAATGGCCAGGCCCGCTCAGGCCGTTGTGCCGACATGTTCGGGATGAAAGCTCCTAACCGAGTTTTTAGGTGTTATCCGAGTCAATTTTTTCATGTCAAAGCGAGGCGTTATCCGATTTTGGCGCTATCCGATCCAGGCGTTAACCGGGGGTCCACTGTATTCATGCTCTCTACCTATTCTTACTTTTCCTTTACACATAGTACAAGTATATTAATATACATTTTTTTTTTTTTTTTTTTTTCAACAAGTCGGCCGTCTCCCACCGAGGCAGGGTGACCCAAAAAAGAAAGAAAATCCCCAAAAAGAAAATACTTTCATCATCATTCAACACTTTCACCACACTCGCACATTATCACTGTTTTTGCAGAGGTGCTCAGAATACAACAGTCTAGAAGCATACACATATAAAGATACACAACATATCCCTCCAAACTGCCAATATCCCAAACCCCTCCTTTAAAGTGCAGGCATTGTACTTCCCATTTCCAGGACTCAAGTCCGACTATATGAAAATAACCGGTTTCCCTGAATCCCTTCACTAAATATTACTAAATATTAATATACATATTTTGAAATAAAGATTTTCTTTAAGAGACTCCAGCCATTTCACACCATGGTAACATGAGCCTCCTACCCCCCCCAAAAAAAAGAATCATTTACCATCATTCATTCAACAGCTTCCTTGCCAGAAGTGTGTAGCTATCACATTTCAAATAAGCTTCCAAACTGTGATATGCTCACACCTTCAGAGTGCAGGCACTATACAATATGTGCCTCCTCTAGGAATCAAGTCAGGCTAACCTGTTTCCCTGAATCCCTTCATAAATGTTACCCTGCTCACACTCCAACCACACACTGTCATACAATCTCTTGTCTCCACTTACTCTGAGCTAACGTGTTCACGCAAGCCGGATGGCTGCTCAAGATTCTAGCACTCAAAGCCTCCTTTACCCTTCCCCCTACCTTTTCTATTTTGAAAATAGAATAGATTTTTTTTTAATATGTTGGCTGTCTCCCACAGATGCAGGATGACCCCCCCCCCCCAAAAAAAAAAAAAAAAATTGCCATCATTCATACCATCACTGTCTTTGCAGAGGCACCCAGATACAACAGTTTAGATGTCACTCTAAACAGCAACTATCCTAAACCCCTCCTTTAAAGTGTAGGCACTGTACTTCCCACCTCCAGGACTCAAGTCTGGCTAATCGGTTTCCCTGATTCCCTTCACAAAATATTACCCTGCTCACACTCCAACAGCTTGTCAGGTCCCAAAAACCATTCATCTCCACTCACTCCTATCTAACATGCTCACACATCCCTGCACACAAAACCTCTTTTACCCCCCCCCCCAGTCCATCCTTTCCTAGGATGACTGCTACCCCTCCTTCTCTCCACTACAGATTTATACACCCTTGAAGAACAGATATAAAACAATATTTTAATTCCTACTGTGAGATCCTCTTTGGTACTGATCTAAACAAAACAGAGGTACAATGAGAAATTACACAAAATTATGATCACAGACAAAATTAGACAAAATATATACAGATTTACTAAAGTCCATCAAATTGCATATAAGTGATTGTTATGGTACATACCTTCTGTGTTGCATTATCAACCAAGGAATGACTTAGAGCTACTGCAGCAAACCAGTTAGAGACCGGGTCAAGTGAAAAGAGTCCACTGCACAGTAGCTGACCTGCTGTCACTGAGTTAGCTAGGAATAAAATAATAATGAATCACTTATCAATCATTTTATGACTAAATTTAATAACACAATAGGAAAATTGGTATACTCATTATATCAATTTTATTAATTTTTCAACAGCATATCAATTTCATTAACTTTTCAATAGTGTATATCAATTTCATTAACCTTTCAAGCAAAAAACAATGACAAAACCAATTTTAAAGCAGATTAAAAGAATAGTTTTATTTATAGTACTACAATAATCTCTAGTTACTAATAAACAGAGTGATAAGCTCAAGTGTCTAAGTCTGCTAGCCAACTAACAAATGAAAATTCTGGGTGTGGTAATCACTTCCACTGATTCACATTAAAATCAGTGCTATAAAATGTAGCAGAATTATGTATTTATTATTGAAATAAACTGTAGAAAATGGGTTAAAATACTATACAATACCTGAAAAATAAAAATATTCTTCAAATCTTCTATTTCAACTTTGTTAATGAACAAAACTTTTCAAGAATAAATAGATTTACTAATAAAAATATTCACAAAAAGCAAATCAAATATGTTAAAATATTTTCATATGATATGAAAAATTATCTCGATGGGAAGTGCAAAAGAATCCTTCCTCCATAAGCCTTGCATGTTGCAAGAGGTGACGGAAATACCAAGAGCAAGGGGCTAGTAACCCCTTCTCCTGTATAAATTACTACATGTAAGAAGAATAATGTTTGTTTTTCTTTTTAGGTCACCTTGCCTCCATAGGAAACGCTGATATGTTGAAAAAAATAAAAAAATATATATCAGTACAATACTAAGACAATTAGTATAAGTAAACTGTAAATGCAAAGTAAATTACATTCATGTACATGATGAGTACAACAGTACAGTGGGGTAACCTGCATTAGCAAGCTTAATGCAACATATTCTGAGCTAATTCATGCACAAGTAAACATGAGTCTAAGCAATGTGTTGCAATGAGCGCAATCATATGGTAAATTTCTATGAAAAACTGTGTACAATGCATCACTAAGCAGAGTAGTGAAGATTGGTGTGATGTGTACATATAGTGAAGACTGGTGTTAGATGTACTATGTAGTGAGGACTGGTGTGAGATGTACTATGTAGTGAAGACTGGTGTGAGATGTACTATGTAGTGAAGACTGGTGTTAGATGTACTATGTAGTGAAGACTGGTGTGAGATGTACTATGTAGTGAAGACTGGTGTGAGATGTACTATGTAGTGAAGACCGGTGTTAGATGTACTATGTAGTGAAGACCGGTGTTAGATGTACTATGTAGTGAAGACCGGTGTTAGATGTACTATGTAGTGAAGACCGGTGTTAGATGTACTATGTAGTGAAGACTGGTGTGAGATGTACTATGTAGTGAAGACTGGTGTTAGATGTACTATGTAGTGAAGACTGGTGTTAGATGTACTATGTAGTGAAGACTGGTGTGAGATGTACTATGTAGTGAAGACTGGTGTGAGATGTACTATGTAGTGAAGACTGGTGTTAGATGTACTATGTAGTGAAGACTGGTGTGAGATGTACTATGTAGTGAAGACTGGTGTTAGATGTACTATGTAGTGAAGACCGGTGTTAGATGTACTATGTAGTGAAGACTGGTGTTAGATGTACTATGTAGTGAAGACCGGTGTTAGATGTACTATGTAGTGAAGACCGGTGTTAGATGTACTATGTAGTGAAGACTGGTGTGAGATGTACTATGTAGTGAAGACTGGTGTGAGATGTACTATGTAGTGAAGACTGGTATGAGGTGTACTATGTAGTGAAGACTGGTGTGAGATGTACTATGTAGTGAAGACTGGTATGAGGTGTACTATGTAGTGAAGACTGGTGTGAGATGTACTATGTAGTGAAGACTGGTGTGAGATGTACTATGTAGTGAAGACTGGTGTGAGATGTACTATGTAGTGAAGACTGGTGTGAGATGTACTATGTAGTGAAGACTGGTGTGAGATGTACTATGTAGTGAAGACTGGTGTTAGATGTACTATGTAATGAAGACTGGTGTGAGATGTACTATGTAGTGAAGACTGGTATGAGGTGTACTATGTAGTGAAGACTGGTGTGAGATGTACTATGTAGTGAAGACTGGTATGAGGTGTACTATGTAGTGAAGACTGGTATGAGGTGTACTATGTAGTGAAGACTGGTATGAGGTGTACTATGTAGTGAAGACTGGTATGAGGTGTACTATGTAGTGAAGACTGGTATGAGGTGTACTATGTAGTGAAGACTGGTGTGAGATGTACTATGTTGTGAAGACTGGTATGAGGTGTACTATGTAGTGAAGACTGGTGTGAGATGTACTATGTAGTGAAGACTGGTGTTAGATGTACTATGTAGTGAAGACTGGTGTGAGATGTACTATGTAGTGAAGACTGGTGTTAGATGTACTATGTAGTGAAGACTGGTGTGAGATGTACTATGTAGTGAAGACTGGTGTTAGATGTACTATGTAGTGAAGACTGGTGTGAGATGTACTATGTAGTGAAGACTGGTGTGAGGTGTACTATGTAGTGAAGACTGGTGTGAGATGTACTATGTAGTGAAGACTGGTGTTAGATGTACTATGTAGTGAAGACCGGTGTTAGATGTACTATGTAGTGAAGACTGGTGTGAGATGTACTATGTAGTGAAGACTGGTGTTAGATGTACTATGTAGTGAAGACTGGTGTTAGATGTACTATGTAGTGAAGACTGGTGTTAGATGTACTATGTAGTGAAGACTCGTATGAGGTGTACTATGTAGTGAAGACTGGTGAGAGATGTACTATGCAGTGAAGACTGGTGTTAGATGTACTATGTAGTGAAGACTGGTGTTAGATGTACTATGTAGTGAAGACTGGTGTTAGATGTACTATGTAGTGAAGACCGGTGTTAGATGTACTATGTAGTGAAGACCGGTGTTAGATGTACTATGTAGTGAAGACTGGTGTTAGATGTACTATGTAGTGAAGACTGGTGTTAGATGTACTATGTAGTGAAGACTGGTGTTAGATGTACTATGTAGTGAAGACTGGTGTTGGATGTACTATGTAGTGAGGACTGGTGTGAGATGTACTATGTAGTGAGGACTGGTGTGAGATGTACTATGTAGTGAAGACTGGTGTTAGATGTACTATGTAGTGAGGACTGGTGTGAGATGTACTATGTAGTGAAGACTGGTGTGAGATGTACTATGTAGTGAAGACTGGTGTTGGATGTACTATGTAGTGAGGACTGGTGTGAGATGTACTATGTAGTGAAGACTGGTGTGAGATGTACTATGTAGTGAAGACTGGTGTTAGATGTACTATGTAGTGAAGACTGGTGTTAGATGTACTATGTAGTGAAGACTGGTGTTAGATGTACTATGTAGTGAAGACTGGTGTTGGATGTACTATGTAGTGAGGACTGGTGTTAGATGTACTATGTAGTGAGGATTGGTGTGAGATGTACTATGTAGTGAAGACTGGTGTGAGATGTACTATGTAGTGAAGACTGGTGTTAGATGTACTATGTAGTGAGGATTGGTGTGAGATGTACTATGTAGTGAAGACTGGTGTGAGATGTACTATGTAGTGAAGACTGGTATGAGGTGTACTATGAATAACAGTGAAGACTGGTCTAAGAGACTGGTGTGAGGTACACTATGGAGAGTAGTGAAGAGACTGGTGTGAGGTGCACAAAAGTACTGCCACTTACGAAAAGGTTTAGCTCCTGGTACAACTGTAAAAAACACTTAATAGTTAGAAGAGAATCATAAAACATCAAATTATCTCTAAGTATACTTGTATTATTATTATAATGTGGGCAATGTGTGGTGCAAAATAATGCAGAGAATTCGTAGTGTGAAAATTAGGTGGTGTAAAGTTACTAAAAGTACTAGTCAGAGGGCTGAAGAGGGGCTGTTGAGGTGGTTTGGTCATTTAGAGAGAGTGGAACAAAGTAGAATGACTTGGAGAGCATATAAATCTGTTGGGGAAGGAAGGTGGGGTAGGGGTTGTCCCTGAAAAGGCTGGAGGAGGGGGTAAAGGAGGTTTTGTGGGCAAGGGGCTTGGACTTCCAGCAAGTGTGTGAGTGTGTTAGATAGGAGTGAATGGAGACAAATTTTTGGGGGGACCTGATGAGCTGTTGGAGTGTGAGCAGGATAATATTTTGTGAAGGGATTCAGGGAAACCAGTTAGCTGGACTTGAGTCCTGGGAATGTGAAGTACAGTGCTTGCACTTTAAAGGAGGGGTTTGGGACATTGGCAGTTTGGAGGGACGTCTAAGCTGTCGTATCTCAGTGCCTCTGCAAAGACAGTGATTATGTATGAGTGATGGTGAAAGTGTTAAATGATGAAAGTTTTTTCTTTCTTTTTGGGTCACCCTGCCTCAGTGGGAAACGGCCGACGTGTTAAACAAAAAGAATTATTATTTCAGTATGATAAAATATCCTAGATAGTAGGTTGGTAGACAGCAACCACCCAGGGAGGTACTACCGTCCTGCCAAGTGAGTGTACAATGAAAGCCTGTACTTGTTTTACATGATGGTAGGATTGCTGGTGTCCTTTTTTCTATCTCATAAACATGCAAGATTTCAGGTACGTCTTGCTACTTCTACTTACACTTAGGTCACACTACACATACATGTACAAGCATATATATACACACACCCCTCTGGGTTTTCTGCTATTTTCTTTCTAGTTCTTATTTATTTCCTCTTATCTCCATGGGAAGTGGAACAGAATTCTCCCTCCATAAGCCATGCGTGTTGTAAGAGGCGACTAAAATGCTGGGAGCAAAGGGCTAGTAACCCCTTCTCCTGTATAAATTACTAAATTTAAGAAGAGAAACTTGTTTTTCTTTTTGGGCCACCCTGCCTTGGTAAGATACGACCGGTTTGTTGAAAGAAAGAAAAAAGGATTGCTGGTGGGGTTTTTTCTGTCTCATACAAATGCAAGATTTCAGGGACGTCTTGCCACTTCTACTTACACTTAGGTCACACTACACATACATGTACAAGCATATATATACACACCCCTCTGGGTTTTCTTCTATTTTCTTTCTAGTTCTTGTTCTTGTTTATTTCCTCTTACCTCCATGGGGAAGTAGAACAGAATTCTTCGTCCGTAAGCCATGTGTGTTGCAAGAGGCGACTAAAATGCCAGGAGCAAGGGGCTAGTAACCCCTTCTCCTGTATATATTACCTTTTGGGCCACCCCGCCTCGGTGGGATACGGCCGGTGTGTTGAAAGATGATGAAATATTTTATCATTATTATTATTTTCATCATGTGAGAGTGACTGAGATTCAGCAAGAGTGAATGAGTGAGAATATGTGAAAAAGAGTAAATGAAGATGAGTGAGAATGAGTATGACAGTCAGCCTCAGAGAGTGGAGTGTGATTTTAAAAGCAAATGAAAATGAATCTGAGTGAATATTCCTCATTTTTGGAAAAGGTTAAGCTAGGTTAGGTTCAAAACTTAATCTGGGTGACCTGAAGCCTCCATGACCCCTCTCCTGCTCTGCCTAGTCATTAAGGAAGCCTGGTAAGTGGAGTCATTCAAAAAGTTTGGAAACTAGAAGGCATTTTAGCAAATTAATGTAACAAAGCAGACAATACAGATTAGTTTTTAAATTAATTTTGAGAGTAAGAAGAGTAAGTATAACACTGCTATTTTCTTTCTGTAAAACACTTGGTTACTGTAAGAACATGTAATTACCAACCATCAAACCTGGTACCTGACCTGCAAGTCTCTCCCCAGGTACACTACCTTCTATAGTTGCCACCACCCATAAAATATAATAGAATTTGCTGAATAATTCCTAATGTTATTTTATCAATTATAAATATACATCCAAATTAAAATACTATTACTGTAATAAATTGTTTTTATTACGACTTCAACTTATTCATAGTAAATGATAATCATTTAAATATAATTAATTATCTTAATGTAATTATATAAATTATTTTAAAAATTAAATAAAAATAAGAATATAGTGACATTTTCAAATAAATTATGTCACCCAAGATAATAAGTGAGCTGAACATAATTTATATACATAATTAATATTAAGAAATTATACATAAAATCAAATTATTATCAATTAGACAGTCTCTAGTTCAACAAATAGGCAAATTTTGAAAAAAATAAAAAATTGATCATTTCACCAAGCAATAAATGTCTTAGTTCATGAATCATAACGATGCAGATACCAACAAAGCTAAACAATAATGATCATATTCTCACCAAGATAAAACTAACTGTAAACCAAAATGAATGTATACTCTTTATACATATACTCACCTCTACATAAGTAACATGCTGAGCATAAACATATCAAAGACCAGCATTTTCCTCAAGGTTTAGCATAATTTATTTATTTATTCATCAATCACAATGATAAACAAGTAATACTTTAACAAACTTATTGCTTTACTCTGCATCATGTGTCAATATGAATTGGTTGACATGAAGTCCATTAAACTGAGGGCTTCTGTGTAGATAAAACAATGAGAACAGTATTTACAATATAGAAGACTCATATAAATTTCTAAATAAACATAATTTACATTTAAAATAATTTTTGAATAGATGGGTATAGGATCACGCTGACATACCATCAGCAGTTTGCGGCAGTAGTGTCTGGATAATCTGAGCCTGGCCAGTTTGGTTGCGGTAGAGGAAACACTGAAAGCAGTAAAGGACTGCACATCGTAGAATGAAGGGCTGCTTCTCATTTACCATTGACATCAATAACACCACAATAGCTGGTCTGCAAAATATGTATTTATTAATAATCCCCCAAAAATTATTAATTCAAAATGTAGTGTTGCATTGGACTTGAAAGATATTCTTGATTGATAAGTACAGTCACACCATATTCAAATTAGGCTTTCTCGACTTGTTACTCTCACTCCAAAACTTTTTCTTATTCTTAGCAAAATTTGCTGACAGAACCTGACCAGCTAGGTTGTGGTTCGTATATCAGTTTGTGTGCAGCCAGCAGTAACAGCCTGGTTGATCAGGCCCTGATCCACCACGAGGCCTGGTCATGGACCGGGCTGCAGGGGGCACTGACCCCCGGAACACCCTCCAGGTATACTCCAAGTGTAAACTCTCATTGGCTCTCCTTTTACACTCTCTCACTACTCTCATAACTTCTCTTTTATTCTCCATGTACTCCACCCTCCTGATATCACTTCTGCTTTGTAAAATCTCTCATAAACTAACTTTTTCTCCTTTACCACTCCCTTTACCTTATCATTCATTCTACCAATCACTCCTTTTCCCTCCTACACCCACCCTCCTATATCCACAAACTTCTGCTGCACAATAACACTGTATTCTTAATCTACCCCACAACTCTTCAACCTCCTCATTACCTATACTCTCACTTGCCCATTCTCCCTATTGTTGCTTATATCTTACCTAACTACCTCCTCCTTTAGTTTATAAGCTTTCACCTCTCTCTCTCTCTCTCTCTCTCTCTTATTGATACCATTCTCCCTGCACCCTATCTACCTCATACTCTCACTTGTAGCTAAAACTAAATAATGACCTGATATATCTGATGAGTGTGTATAAATATGTGTAGATGCATGTGTAGTGTGACCTAAGTGTAAGCAAAAGTAGCAAGATGTACCTGTTATCTTGCATGTTTATTAGACAGAAAGAAAAGCCACAAGCAGTTCTATTAATGTGTAAAATAATTACAGGATTCCATTTCAGTCATCTGGAAGGATGGTAGTACCTCTCTGGGTGGTTGCTAGTCTTTGTTTTTCAACACCGAGGCAGGGTGACCCAAAAAAGAAAAACACTTTCACCATCATTCAACACTTTCAATATTATTAATATTATTGTTGTTAATATTAACACTCTTATTATTAATTATTAACATAAGAATTTTTTGTAACACTTACAAAAGGCACAGCCAACATAACCTTTTCTTATATACATATACTGTACTGTAACTATTTTCTATTAAGAGTAAGTTACATGTAAACTTATACTGTAGTAACCAATACCTAGGCGGTGATGAAGGGGCCATCATACTAGCAAAAAATTCTTGATTAGGTTGGCTACCACGAATCATGTCTGAGACAGTGGTAATGGTGTCAGTGAGGATGTCAACAGGAACACCCGAGGCCATTAAGAGTCCAGTGAGGGCTTGCAGAAGTCCACACTGATTCATTACCTTCTGGCATGATGTAACCACTTGTGCTGGGTTCTGAGGGGCCACCAAAGTTTGCACTAGCTGTTGAAAGGTAACTACTGTATACACAGTCACATTTTAAGCTTTTCTTCAAACAAAAAATGACAGTATACAGTTCACATACAAAAAAAAAGTGACAGCCCAAAATTACAGGTTAACCTGCAGGTTTACTGATGAATAAATTACATCCAACTCCTGATTTTGATGAGTTTTCTACCTCTGCTAATTCACTTTTGAGAAATTTTATAAATTAGCACTACTTAATTATCTTTGGAGACAACAGAGTACCTCAGTTTTTTGAGAGTCAGTTTTAAAATAAGAGTGAACACAATCTCCCAAAATTTTAATATAAAAATCAACATTTCTTCGTTAAAATGTACAGGATAGCCCCGTTTTATGGTGATTCGCAAATACGGACATCTCAATTTTTAACACATCGGCCATTTCCCACCAAAGCAGGGTGACCCAAAAAGAAAGAAAAAACTTTCATCATCATTCAACACTTTCACCATCACTCATACATACCTTACCTTTGATATACCTTTGAAGAGTTTCGAGAGTTTCACTACTCTTGGAGCCCAGCCATGGGCCAGGCTCATCTCGTACTGTTGCTGCTGGAGGCCCACTGCCCCAAATATCCATCACAGCCTGGTTGACCTGGCACCTGGTGAAGATACTTGTCCAGTTTCCTCTTGAAGGTTTCTACACTTGTTCCAGCCATGTTTCTGACATCTTCTGGTAAGATGTTGAATAGTCTTGAATCCCGAATGTTGATACAGTGCTCCCTTATTGTCCCCACTGCACCCCTGCTCCTGACTGGGTTTATTTTGCACTTCCTCCCATATCTCTCACTCCAGTATGTTGTTATGGCAGTGTGCAGATTTGGAACCAGGCCCTTGAGTACTTTTCAGGTATATACTATCATGTACGTATCTGTCTCTCCTCCACTCCAATGGGACATGTTTAAGACTTGAAGGCGTTCCCAGTAATTTAGGTGCTTTACTGGCTCAATGTGAGCCATAAACGATCTCTGTATTTGTTCCAGCTCTGATATTTTCCTGCTTTGAATGGGGCCATCAGCACTGAGCAATATTCTAAATGAGGGAGCACTAGCGATTGGAAGAGTGTCACCATTGGCATTATTTCCCTTGATCTGAAAATTTTTAATACCCACCCCATCATCTTTCTGACTGTTGTGATCTTTGTTTTGTTATGGTCTTTAAAAGAAAGGTCAGCTGACATAATTATTCCCAGTTTTTTTATGTGTTCCTTTCATTCTGTTTGGTGACCCTCTTGAGTTTTGTATACATGTATAGTGTTCCTTTTGAGTTCTTCATTCTTTCTATACCTAAGCAGCTGGAACTTACCACCAGTGAACGTCATGCCTTCACTCATAAATAGCATCACTCGCTCTCAAAATGGTGTTACATGAGAATGGGAATGTTGCCATTATGTACTCTACTGCACCAATGTTAAGACAACTTGTACACAATGTAAGGTGCTTGCACTGTGGTGGAAACGTTTCACAAATGAATGCATAATGCAAAATGAACACTTACTGACCAGCAACCAGACAGGTATTAATACATGGTTGTCTGACCATCCACCACCCATTCACTCTTGATTTGTTTATATTCTCCATGAACTCTGCATCTCTCTCATTTATTTGCTTACTCATTCTCTCTCTCTCTCACTTGCTTACTCTCTCTCTCTCACTTGTTCTCTCTCTCGTTTACTCGTTCTCTCTCTCTTGCTTATTCGTTCTCTTTGGTTTACTTGTTCTCTCTCTCTCATTTACTCTTTTGTTTACTCGTTCTCTCTTGTTTACTCATCCTCTCATTTATGATGGCATCTAAGGGTAATTGTGATGAAAAGAGGAGTCATAAGCCTTTTACTTTAAATGCCATGTTAGAAATAATTAAACTCAGTGAACAAGGTATGCCAATGGCAATAATAATAATCTCTCTGGAATGCTTTAAATGTCGTATAATACATTATTATAGATTTTTTTTTTTTCAACAAGTCGGCCGTCTCCCACCGAGGCAGGGTGACCCAAAAAAGAAAGAAAATCCCCCAAAAGAAAATACTTTCATCATCACTCAACACTTTCACCACACTCACACATTATCACTGCTTTTGCAGAGGTGCTCAGAATACAACAGCTTAGAAGCATATACGTATAAAGATACACAACATATCCCTCCAAACTGCCAATATCCCAAACCCCTCCTTTAAAGTGCAGGCATTGTACTTCCCATTTCCAGGACTCAAGTCCGACTATATGAACATAACCGGTTTCCCTGAATCCCTTCACTAAATATTACCCTGCTCACACTCCAACAGATCGTCAGGTCCCAAGTATCATTCGCCTCCATTCACTCCTATCTAACACGCTCATGCACGCTTGCTGGAAATCCAAGCCCCTAGCCCACAAAACCTCCTTTACCCCCTCTTTCCAACCCTTTTGAGGACGACCCCTACCCCTCCTTCCTTCCCCTATAGATTTATATGCTTTCCATGTCATTCTACTTTGATCCATTCTCTCTAAATGACCAAACCACCTCAACAACCCCTCTTCTGCCCTCTGACTAATGCTTTTACTAACTCCACACCTTCTAATTTCCACACTCCGAATTTTCTGCATAATATTTACACCACACATTGCCCTTAGACAGGACATCTCCACTGCCTCCAACCGTCTCCTCACTGCTGCATTTACCACCCAAGCTTCACATCCATATAAGAGTGTTGGTACTACTATACTTTCATACATTCCCTTCTTTGCCTCCATAGATAACGTTTTTTGACTCCACATATACCTCAACGCACCACTCACCTTTTTTCCCTCATCAATTCTATGATTAACCTCATCCTTCATAAATCCATCCGACGACACGTCAACTCCCAAGTATCTGAAAACATTCACTTCTTCCATACTCCTCCTCCCCAATTTGATATCCAATTTTTCTTTATCTAAATCATTTGATACCCTCATCACCTTACTCTTTTCTATGTTCACTTTCAACTTTCTACCTTTACACACATTCTCAAACTCATCCACTAACCTTTGCAATTTTTCTTTAGAATCTCCCATAAGCACAGTATCATCAGCAAAAAGTAACTGTGTCAATTCCCATTTTGAATTTGATTCCCCATAATTTAATCCCACCCCTCTCCCAAACACCCTACCATTTACTTCTTTTACAACCCCATCTATAAATATATTAAACAACCATGGTGACATTACACATCCCTGTCTAAGACCTACTTTTACCGGGAAGTATTCTCCCTCTCTTCTACACACCCTAACCAGAGCCTCACTATCCTCATAAAAGCTCTTTACAGCATTTAGTAACTTACCAACTATTCCATATACTTGCAACATCTGCCAAATTGCTCCTCTATCCACTCTATCATATGCCTTTTCTAAATCCATAAATGCAATAAAAACTTTCCTACCTTTATCTAAATACTGTTCACATATATGCTTCAATGTAAACACTTGATCTACACATCCCCTACCCACTCTGAAGCCTCCCTGCTCATCCGCAATCCTACATTCTGTCTTACCTCTAATTCTTTCAATTATAACCCTACCGTATACTTTTCCTGGTATACTCAGTAAACTTATTCCTCTATAATTTTTACAATCTCTTTTGTCCCCTTTCCCTTTATATAAAGGGACTATACATGCTCTCCGCCAATCCCTAGGTACCTTCCCCTCTTTCATACATTATTAAACAAAAGTACCAACCACTCCAACACTATATCCCCCCCTGCTTTTAACATTTCTGTCATGATCCCATCAGTTCCAGCTGCTTTACCCCCTTTCATTCTACGTAATGCCTCACATACCTCCACCACACTTACATTCTGCTCTTCTTCACTCCTAAAAGATGGTATACCTCCCTGGCCAGTGCATGAAATTACCGCCTCCCTTTCTTCCTCAACATTTAAAAGTTCCTCAAAATATTCTCTCCATCTACCTAATACCTCCCTCTCCCCATCTACTAACTCCCCTACTCTGTTTTTAACTGACAAATCCATACTTTCCCTAGGCTTTCTTAACTTGTTTAACTCACTCCAAATTTTTCTATTATTTTCATTAAAATTTCTTGACAGTGCCTCTCCCACTCTTTCATCTGCTCTCCTTTTGCACTCTCTCACCACTCTCTTCACCTTTCTTTTACTCTCCATATACTCTGCTGCTCTTGTAACACTTCTGCTTTGTAAAAACCTCTCGTAAGCTACCTTTTTCTCTTTTATCACACCCTTTACTTCATCATTCCACCAATCACTCCTCTTTCCTCCTGCCCCACCCTCCTATAACCACAAACTTCTGCCCCACATTCTAATACTGCATTTTTAAAAATATTCCAACCCTCTTCAATCCCCCCACTACTCATCTTTGCACTAGCCCACCTTTCTGCCAATAGTTGCTTATATCTCGCCCGAACTTCCTCCTCCCTTAGTTTATACACTTTCACCTCCCTCTTACTTGTTGTTACCATCTTCCTCTTTTCCCATCTACCTCTTACTCTAACTGTAGCTACAACTAAATAATGATCCGATATATCAGTTGCCCCTCTATAAACATGTACATCCTGGAGCCTACCCATCAACCTTTTATCCACCAATACATAATCTAACAAACTACTTTCATTACATGCTACATCATACCTTGTATATTTATTTATCTTCTTTTTCATAAAATATGTATTACTTATTACCAAATTTCTTTCTACACATAGCTCAATTAAAGGCTCCCCATTTACATTTACCCCTGGAGAAAAAGAGAGAAGTTAAGAGAGTGGTGAAGCAATGTAAAAAGAGAGCAAATGAGAGAGTGGGTGAGATGTTATCAACAAATTTTGTTGAAAATAAGAAAAAGTTTTGGAGTGAGATTAACAAGTTAAGAAAGCCTAGAGAACAAATGGATTTGTCAGTTAAAAATAGGAGAGGAGAGTTATTAAATGGAGAGTTAGAGGTATTGGGAAGATGGAAGGAATATTTTGAGGAATTGTTAAATGTTGATGAAGATAGGGAAGCTGTGATTTCGTGTATAGGGCAAGGAGGAATAACATCTTGTAGGAGTGAGGAAGAGCCAGTTGTGAGTGTGGGGGAAGTTCGTGAGGCAGTAGGTAAAATGAAAGGGGGTAAGGCAGCCGGGATTGATGGGATAAAGATAGAAATGTTAAAAGCAGGTGGGGATATAGTTTTGGAGTGGTTGGTGCAATTATTTAATAAATGTATGGAAGAAGGTAAGGTACCTAGGGATTGGCAGAGAGCATGCATAGTTCCTTTGTATAAAGGCAAAGGGGATAAAAGAGAGTGCAAAAATTATAGGGGGATAAGTCTGTTGAGTGTACCTGGTAAAGTGTATGGTAGAGTTATAATTGAAAGAATTAAGAGTAAGACGGAGAATAGGATAGCAGATGAACAAGGAGGCTTTAGGAAAGGTAGGGGGTGTGTGGACCAGGTGTTTACAGTGAAACATATAAGTGAACAGTATTTAGATAAGGCTAAAGAGGTCTTTGTGGCATTTATGGATTTGGAAAAGGCGTATGACAGGGTGGATAGGGGGGCAATGTGGCAGATGTTGCAAGTGTATGGTGTAGGAGGTAGGTTACTGAAAGCAGTGAAGAGTTTTTACGAGGATAGTGAGGCTCAAGTTAGAGTATGTAGGAAAGAGGGAAATTTTTTCCCAGTAAAAGTAGGCCTTAGACAAGGATGTGTGATGTCACCGTGGTTGTTTAATATATTTATAGATGGGGTTGTAAGAGAAGTAAATGCGAGGGTCTTGGCAAGAGGCGTGGAGTTAAAAGATAAAGAATCACACACAAAGTGGGAGTTGTCACAGCTGCTCTTTGCTGATGACACTGTGCTCTTGGGAGATTCTGAAGAGAAGTTGCAGAGATTGGTGGATGAATTTGGTAGGGTGTGCAAAAGAAGAAAATTAAAGGTGAATACAGGAAAGAGTAAGGTTATGAGGATAACAAAAAGATTAGGTGATGAAAGATTGAATATCAGATTGGAGGGAGAGAGTATGGAGGAGGTGAACGTATTCAGATATTTGGGAGTGGACGTGTCAGCAGATGGGTCTATGAAAGATGAGGTGAATCATAGAATTGATGAGGGAAAAAGAGTGAGTGGTGCACTTAGGAGTCTGTGGAGACAAAGAACTTTGTCCTTGGAGGCAAAGAGGGGAATGTATGAGAGTATAGTTTTACCAACGCTCTTATATGGGTGTGAAGCGTGGGTGATGAATGTTGCAGCGAGGAGAAGGCTGGAGGCAGTGGAGATGTCATGTCTGAGGGCAATGTGTGGTGTGAATATAATGCAGAGAATTCGTAGTTTGGAAGTTAGGAGGAGGTGCGGGATTACCAAAACTGTTGTCCAGAGGGCTGAGGAAGGGTTGTTGAGGTGGTTCGGACATGTAGAGAGAATGGAGCGAAACAGAATGACTTCAAGAGTGTATCAGTCTGTAGTGGAAGGAAGGCGGGGTAGGGGTCGGCCTAGGAAGGGTTGGAGGGAGGGGGTAAAGGAGGTTTTGTGTGCGAGGGGCTTGGACTTCCAGCAGGCATGCGTGAGCGTGTTTGATAGGAGTGAATGGAGACAAATGGTTTTTAATACTTGACGTGCTGTTGGAGTGTGAGCAAAGTAACATTTATGAAGGGATTCAGGGAAACCGGCAGGCCGGACTTGAGTCCTGGAGATGGGAAGTACAGTGCCTGCACTCTGAAGGAGGGGTGTTAATGTTGCAGTTTAAAAACTGTAGTGTAAAGCACCCTTCTGGCAAGACAGTGATGGAGTGAATGATGGTGAAAGTTTTTCTTTTTCGGGCCACCCTGCCTTGGTGGGAATCGGCCGGTGTGATAATAATAAAAAAAAAAAAAAATTATCCCAAATTTACCTACTACTCCCTCTATAACATTTTTACCCACTTTAGCATTGAAATCCCCAACCACCATTACTCTCACACTTGATTCAAAACTCCCCACGCATTCACTCAACATTTCCCAGAATCTCTCTCTCTCCTCTACACTTCTTTCTTCTCCAGGTGCATACACGCTTACTATAACCCACTTTTCACATCCAATCTTTATTTTACTCCACATAATCCTTGAATTTATACATTTGTAGTCCCTCTTTTCCTGCCATATCTTATCCTTCAACATTATTGCTACTCCTTCTTTAGCTCTAACTCTATTTGAAACCCCTGACCTAATCCCATTTATTCTTTTCCTTTGAAACTCTCCCACCCCCTTCAGCTTTGTTTCACTTAAAGCCAGGACATCCAGTTTCTTCTCATTCATAACATCCACAATCATCTCTTTCTTATCATTTGCACAACATCCACGCACATTCAGACTTCCCACTTTGACAATTTTCTTCTTCTTATTCTTTTTAGTAATCTTTACAGGAAAAGGGGTTACTAGCCCATTGTTCCCGGCATTTTAGTTGACTTTTACAACACGCATGGCTTACGGAGGAAAGATTCTTATTCCACTTCCCCATGGATATAAAAGGAAAAGTAATAAGACCAAGAACTATTAAGATAAAATCAAAGAAAACTCAGATGAGTGTGTATAAATAAATGTGTACATGTATGTGTAGTGTGACCTAAGTGTAAGTAGAAGTAGCAAGACATGCCTGTAATCTTGCATATTTATGAGACAGACAAAAGACACCAGCAATCCTACCATCATGTAAAACAATTACAGGCTTTCGTTTTACACTCACTTGGCAGGACGGTAGTACCTCCCTGGGTGGTTGCTGTCTACCAACCTATAGATATTTTCATTAATCTATCTATATTTTTAAAAAAATTATATAAGATACATGCTATGTATCATATAAACAAAATATATACAGTCACAGCAAAACAAATTAATATAGCTGTGCAGGCTACCACACTTAGACTTCCTACAATAAATACTACTCACCTTTCACCCTATATTAAGGCTACAAATATATTAAGTTAGGTAATGAGTGTACTGTACGTATATGCATTTTACTCTTTTATTTTTATGTCTAGTTCTACTGATAACTTAATACAGGTCCACAACCCTTTATCTGAAACCCTTGGGGCCAGTAGTGTTTCAAATTTCAGAATGAAGGTGGGGTCTATGGCAGCACCCCATAATCAAACATTAACACTGCAGCAAAAACGTATGAACACTCACACTAAGTGCAATAAATAAAGACTACAAATACTACTAGGGAATGCACAACAGGTGCATCATTGTCAATGTTCAGCATTTCTTCGATGTTAGCTTCCTGTAACTTATTTATGCTTTCCTCCGATAAACTTTTAGTGTAAGTTTTGAGGTTTGATATCTTCATCATTTTATCAGTGACACAAAATCCTTCAAAGTCTTCATCTGTAGGTTCATTTACATCAAACTTCGTTTTAAACTAAAGTCTGTGCCAAGCATTTGTTAAAATTGATTTATCAACATTCTTCTAAGCATTAACAACTGCATAAATGGCATCCTTAATACTGAACTCTTTCAGAAAGTCTTGGATTCCTACTCCTCGTTGACTGCAGCAAGCATACAGTTTAAAAAATAGTCTCTATACTTGCTCTTCATGGAGCATAAAATTCCTTGGTCACAAGGCTGTAATACAGATGACTGACGCTCCACACTCTAGGAAAAAACTTCGGTTTTCGGAACTTTTCGAATTTTAGAATTTCGGATAAAGGGATGTGGCCCTGTATATGCACTAGTGTAAACATATTATCAGGCATTTATGTGTATTTAACAGTGAAAAATAGGGCAACTCGCTTTACTGCGGTAGCCTGGAACCTAACCTGCCATATAAGTGGGACCCTCCTGTATCAAAATAGGAACCTTCCACTTCTGCACAAAACAACCACATACCAAAGAACTCATACTAAAGATAAATGCATTTTAAAAAAAATGATGAAAAAAATGTGGAAATATATTAGTAGTGAAGACAATGAGGTCTAGTCTTAAAACTAAGAGTTATCACAGAAAATGGAAAACATGCTCCTACATGAATTTTTTTTTTTTCAACAAGTCAGCCGTCTCCCACCGAGGCAAGGTGACCCCAAAAAGAAAGAAAATCCCCAAAAAGAAAATACTTTCATCAACATTCAACACTTTCACCACACTCACACATTATCACTGTTTTTGCAGAGGTGCTCAGAATACAACAGTTTAGAAGCATATACGTATAAAGATACACAACATATCCCTCCAAACTGCCAATATCCCAAACCCCTCCTTTAAAGTGCAGGCATTGTACTTCCCATTTCCAGGACTCAAGTCCGACTATATGAAAATAACCGGTTTCCCTGAATCCCTTCACTAAATATTACCCTGCTCACACTCCAACAGATCGTCAGGTCCCAAGTACCATTCGTCTCCATTCACTCCTATCTAACATGCTCACGCACGCTTGCTGGAAGTCCAAGCCCCTTGCCCACAAAACCTCCTTTACCCCCTCTCTCCAACCCTTTCGATGACGACCCCTACCTCGCCTTCCTTCCCCTACAGATTTATATGCTTTCCATGTCATTCTACTTTGATCCATTCTCTCTAAATGACCAAACCACCTCAACAACCCCTCTTCTGCCCTCTGACTAATACTTTTATTAACTCAACATCTTTTCCTAATTTCCACACTCCGAATTTTCTGCATAATATTTACACCACACATTGCCCTTAAACAGGACATCTCCACTGCCTCCAACCGTCTCCTCACTGCTGCATTTACCACCCAAGCTTCACACCCATATAAGAATGTTGGTACTCAGGGCCGGATTACCGCATAGGCAAACTAGGCATTTGCCTAGGGCCCCTCGCATTTGGGGGCCCCGCGGTCCAAGGGGTTCAGGGGCTCATCCAAGACTGCGCACATGGTGCCAAGTGCAAAGGGGTCCCTACCTAAAAAGTTCAAGTGTTTGGAGAGTAAAATTGATTTTTAAAAATTAATCAAAACAAAAATAAATAATGAAATAAAATAAAATCAAAATAAATAAACCTAACCACAGATGGTAACACTCAACACGCCTTTGTTTACATCAGAACAGCTGTGTTTTCCCGTTAATGGGCGAGTATGGGAGATTCCTCTCCAATTTTCTGTAGTAATTACACGTTATCTAGACTTGTACTGTGACAAATTAACTGGTGTTGTTGATAGGGTTACTTGACCAGTAAAGACGCATGGACCAGTAAAGACGCATTTTTGGTAAAAATACTATAAAGAAACACCTAAAAACGCAAACTGACTTCCGTTTGTACGTTTTAAAAGCACTTTGTCCTGTCTTTAAGTCTTTATCATTTCAATAACAGATCTCAATTGATTGATGTTCTACATCACTTCCGTCGCAAATGCTTAGTTTTCAAGTTGCGACGGAAGTGATGTAGAACATCAATTAATTTACTACATACCCAGAAACACATAAGCCACATCAGAAAATCGTTGGTTGGGTGAAACTGAAAATTGTCCCTGCATTCTTTAATTCTCATGTCCTTATCTATGGTGGTAGGCCATATATCATCCAAAACATAATGATTAGTTTAGTTATGAAAATGGTAACATAAATACCGTTGTGCATTGTTCTTGGACTCAGTATGATTTCTGTTTAAGTAAATTGGAGATCAAGGAGGATGAATTAGTAAAATATTCGTAGCCCAAATCACCAACCTAATCTATGGTAAAAGTTCTGTATATGACTCCTTTCTGGTAACGTTTTGAATTTTTAGATGCGCAGCCAGAGGAAAGGGGGCTACAAGGGCCATATCCCCCCAATTGACAGAAAAAAAAAATTTAATAATAATTAAAAAATTAATAATAATTGATAATGAAAAATTTGCATTTGCATGATTACAGACAGTGATACATCCTCATTATGGCATCTCGTGAACATGATGTTGGACGTTCTTATGCGAGTGGGTTACAGAAAAGAAAGAAGAAAATTCAAGAAGAACAGAAAAAGAAAGATGTAGGAAGCTGCAGAAAGATCACAGACATGTTCACGAAAACAGTTTCTGATGTTACCAGTACAGTTGAATCTGCAGATACGTCAGTTCATACAGGAAGCCCTCCCTCCATTATTTCTCAGCCAGCATCTACTTCTTTTGTGTCTCCTCTCAATGTCTCAACGGACATTTCATCCACAGGATTTGTCTTAAAAGATCCCGCCTCATGGCCAAATGTAATCCCAGATTCTCTACGTAATGCTTTCATTGCAGAAAACTTCAGTCAAACTCTGAACATTGACTTTAGTCATCTATGTTTTATAGGAAGCTTGCAAATTCAGAAACTGTGAAAAGATCATGGATGGTACACTCTGAAAGCTCAGGAAAAGTGTACTGTTCAGCATGCAAGCTATTTTCTACCAAAGAAAATACCTTCACACAGGGGTTCAATGACTGGAAAAATTCCAAGTGTATCGAGGAACATGAAAACAGCACCACTCACAGGAGCTGCATTTTAGCCAGTGTATTTCGTGCACAGAAAAAAGGCTTATTGGATTCTCATTTGGAAAATCAAACTGAAAAAGAGCGCACTTATTGGAGAAAAGTTCTAGAAAGAGTTGTTGCTGTTGTAAAATTCTTAGCTCTAAGAGGACTTGCTTTCCATGGAGAAAATGAGGTTTTTGGTTTGGAAAACAATGGCAATTTCCTAGGGATCATAGAATTGTTAGCACAATTCGATCCATTCTTAGCAAATCATGTGTCACGCCTTGGGAATGCAGGAAGAGGCACTGTATCTTACATGTCATCTACTATATGCAATGAATTTATTGAACTGATGACTAAGAAGGTCCTCAATAACATCATAGCAGCTGTGAAAACTGCAAAATACTTTGCAATAAGTGTAGATTCAACACCAGATATTTCACATACAGGTCAATTGACATTCATTGTTCGCTTTGTCGACTCCAGTGGTAAGCCTGTAGAGCGCTTTATAAAATTCATTCCTCTTTCAGGCTATGATGGAGAAACAATGATGAATGTAGTACTGGATACTCTGCTTGAACATGATCTCTCTATTATGGATTGCCGTGGCCAGAGCTATGACAATGCAAGTAACATGTTGGGTAAATATAATGGATTGCAAGCCCGTATCAAGCAAATCAACCCACTTGCTGAATATGTGCCCTGCTCAGCACATTCTCTTAATCTTGTTGGGTCATGTGCTGCAGAGTGTTGTGTCGCTGCAGTTTCATTTTTTGGACTTTTACAAGCACTCTTTAATTTTTTCTCTGCTTCAACGCATCGGTGGAGTATACTCAAGTCAACCATTCATGGAGATGTCATCAAATCATTATCAACAACAAGGTGGTCAGCGCAGCATGATGCAACACATGCTTTGAAAGACAGCTTTGCTGAAATACGTTCTGCTCTGATCCAAATAGCAGAGGATGAAGACCAGACAGCAACTACAAGAAGCGAAGCAGCCAGCTTAGCATCAAAATTGGAAGATTTTGAATTGGCCTTACTCTGTGTGCTTTGGGACTGTATACTGGAATGGTTAAATGCCACGAACAAGACACTTCAGGAAATTGAAATTGAATTGGCTACTTGTGCTAACCTCTATGCAGGCTTAGTGGAATTTGTAAGCTCACTTCGCAATGATGAAGCTTTTGAAATGTTTGAAGAGAAAGCTAAACTGCTGGTGAAAGACTACAGTTACCGGGCTGATCATCAGCGGTCAAGGAAGAGGAAACACAATTTTGAAGAGCCAGACAATGAAATTGTGTTGCTACCAAGGCAGAAATGTAAGACAGCTACATACTTCGTCATTCTGGATTCACTGATTACAGAATTGGTGAAAAGAAAAGAAATCTACCAGAATCTCAATGACAAGTTTGGATTTCTGTTCAAAATTACTACTATGCCAGATGCAGAATTGAGAGAAGCTGCATTAAAGTTGCAACAACACCTTTCAGCAGATGTTCAGGACACATTTGTTGAAGAAATAGTTCATTTTTCTGGGTACATGAATCAGATTAAAGCTCCACCTGAAAAATGTGTGCCCTCAGCTGCTTTGAAACATTTAAGAAATGCAGGTATCTCAGAAACCTTCCCTAATGTTGACATAGTGTATCGCCTTTACCTAACACTTCCAGCTACTAACTGTGAAGGAGAACGTTCATTTTCTGTTTTGAAAAGTGTGAAAAACCAGCTCCGTTCAACAATGAGCCAAGACAAATTGTGTAACCTAGCCTTGTTGACCATTGATTCTGATCTAACAAGAAATATTGATTTTCAGAATATAATTGATGATTTTGCCAATATGAAATCCAGAAAAAAGTTTATTTAAGAAGTGCCTGTGAATATAAACAATTCTTTACTTTCTTGAGTTTATATGATTTGATAGTCTTATGCATGAAGCAATGATAACAATAATGGTCAGTGATTTATAAAGGGAATAATAGTGCTGTAGTGGTTATGCTGAATATAATAGGTACATGATGTCACTACTTTAATAGCCTAATCTAGTAATACTATGCTGTCTTGAGTTTATTCTCTTTAAAATGCATGATTTAACAAGATAGTTATAATGGCTGTTGGTAAATGGTTTTGGTTGTCTTGATGTACTTTCCCTATTAAATTTAATCTAAATAGCCAGAATGTATTTAATTAGACCTTTAAACAGGTTCACACCGACCCCCCCCCACACCCCCAAGCTGGAAGGGGTCGCTTCGCTTACCCGTAACTCAAAGGGGCCCCGCCAATCTGAATAGCCTATGGCCTGGAGACGTCTTAATCTGGCCCTGTTGGTACTACTATACTTTCATACATTCCCTTCTTTGCCTCCATAGATAACGTTTTTTGACTCCACATATACCTCAATGCATCACTCACCTTTTTTCCCTCATCAATTCTATGATTAACCTCATCCTTCATAAATCCATCCGCCAACACGTCAACTCCCAAGTATCTGAAAACATTCACTTCTTCCATACTCCTCCCCAATTTGATATCCAATTTTTCTTTATCTAAATCATTTGATACCCTCATCACCTTACTCTTTTCTATGTTCACTTTCAACTTTCTACCTTTACACACATTCCCAAACTCATCCACTAACCTTTGCAATTTTTCTTTAGAATCTCCCATAAGCACAGTAACATCAGCAAAAAGTAACTGTGTCAATTCCCATTTTGAATTTGATTCCCCAAAATTTAATCCCACCTCTGTCCCGAACACCCTAGTATTTACTTTCTTTACAACCCCATCTATAAATATATTAAACACCATGGTGACATTACACATCCCTGTCTAAGACCTACTTTTACCGGGAAGTAGTCTCCCTCACTTCTACACACCTTAACCTGAGCCTCACTATCCTCATAAAAACTCTTTACAGCATTTAATAACTTACCACCTATTCCATATACTTGCAACATCTGCCACATTGCTCCTCTATCCACTCTATCATATGCCTTTTCTAAATCCATAAATGCAATAAAAACTTCCCTACCTTTATCTAAATACTGTTCACATATATGCTTCAATGTAAACACTTGATCTACACATTCCCTACCCACTCTGAAACCTCCTTGCTCATCCGCAATCCTACATTCTGTCTTACCTCTAATTCTTTCAATTATAACCCTACCGTACACTTTTCCTGGTATACTCAGTAAACTTATTCCTCTATAATTTTTACAATCTCTTTTGTCCCCTTTCCCTTTATATAAAGGGACTATACATGCTCTCTGCCAATCCCTAGGTACTTTCCCCTCTTTCAAACATTTATTAAACAAAAGTACCAACCACTCCAACACTATATCCCCCCCTGCTTTTAACATTTCTGTCATGATCCCATCAGTTCCAGCTGCTGTACCCCCTTTCATTCTACGTAATGCCTCACGTACCTCCCCCACACTTACATTCTGCTCTTCTTCACTCCTAAAAGATGGTATACCTCCCTGACCAGTGTATGAAATTACTGCCTCTCTTTCTTCCTTAACATTTAAAAGTTCCTCAAAATATTCTTGCCATCTACCTAATACCTCCATCTCCCCATCTACTAACTCCCCTACTCTGTTTTTAACTGACAAATCCATACTTTCCCTAGGCTTTCTTAACTTGTTTAACTCACTCCAAAATTTTTTCTTATTTTCATTAAAATTTCTTGACAGTGCCTCTTCCACTCTATCATCTGCTCTCCTTTTGCACTCTCTCACCACTCTCTTTACCTTTCTTTTACTCTCCATATACAGGAAGGCCCCACTTATACGGCGGGTTAGGTTCCAGGCTACCGCCGTAAAGCGGAAACCGCCGTAAAGTGGAACACCCTTTTTTTCCACTTATAAATGCATACAAACACTAGATAACAAGTTTACACTAACATATATTAAGTTAGCAATAGAACCAGGCATCAAAAAACAATAAAAAGGTACAATACACACATAGTGCACTCATTACTTACCTTAAAATATTTATAGTCTTAATCTAGGGTGAGACAAGTAGTATTTATTGTAAGAAATCAAGTGTGGTATGTATTGTAATAGCCAGGCCACCCCACCCACACATACTATTCTATGATATTTAAGCATCCCAGAGCGATAAAATGTATATACAGTTCACTCATTACTTACCTTAAAATATTTGTAGTCTTAATGTAGGGTCAGGAGTAAGTAAATGAGATAAAACGAATAAATGAGAGAGAGAAAGAATGAGTACATGAGAGGTGACAGGCCAGGCACAGAGTAAACAAACCAGGCTCCCACATCTTATATTTATGTTTATTTATTCTATTGTGGGGTGTATTTATCATCTTTTTATGTTATGTATCGTGTTTATTATATAATTTTGAAAAAAATATCATGGATGGATTAATGAAAATGTGTATATTAACGTAATATACGACATTTAAATGACTTGATGTATGTAAGTTTATTTAGGTACAGGTATACATAAGTATAATTATCAGAGTATATATAAAATATGAAATAACTTTTAAAAACATTTGAAATTTTGGAGTTTCCAGACAAAATGGAGAGACTTAGTGCTTACTGAGCTCATGGAGAATGTAAACAAACAGGGTGGGGCACGGTGACCGTATTAGAAAGTCAGGTGGGGGGAGCCGTATAGTGAGTTTTGGTCATAATTTGAAATGTCCGTATTAGCGGAACGCCGTAAAGTGAAACGCCGTAAAGCGGGGCCTTCCTGTACTCTGCTCTTCTTATAACACTTCTGCTTTGTAAAAACCTCTCATAAGCTACCTTTTTCTCTTTTATCACACCCTTTACTTCATCATTCCACCAATCACTCCTCTTTCCTCCTGCCCCCACCCTCCTATAACCACAAACTTCTGCCCCACATTCTAATACTGCATTTTTAAAACTATTCCAACCCTCTTCAACCCCCCCCCACTACTCATCTTTGCACTAGCCCACCTTTCTCCCAATAGTCACTTATATCTCACCCGACCTTCCTCCTCCCTTAGTTTATACACTTTCACCTCCCTCTTACTTGTTGTTGCCACCTTCCTCTTTTCCCATCTACCTCTTACTCTAACTGTAGCTACAACTAAATAATGATCCGATAAATCAGTTGCCCCTCTATAAACATGTACATCCTGGAGCCTACCCATCAACCTTTTATCCACCAATACATAATCTAATAAACTACTTTCATTACGTGCTACATCATACCTTGTATATTTATTTATCCTCTTTTTCATAAAATATGCATTACTTATTACCAAATCTCTTTCTACATGAATATTAGCTTAAAATAAAAAAACTTGATAAGAAAATTTAGCACATTAACAATGAATATCTAAATGGAATTTTTAGTGTCTCTTTATAGTTTCTTTATAAACCATGACTGCTCACTATCCATCCATCTTCACCACTTCTATTGCAAAACCCATACACCCTCAATATATGTTAAAATTAGGTCTATCTACAGCAAAAGAAAAAACAATGTATCTCATTCCTAAATCTAGAATTCAGTAGAGAAAAAAATGATATACACAAGAAATTTTATAATTAATCTTTGAGAAAACTGTATTATCAATAGCAATGAACAACTAGGTAAGAAAGACACAAACCTGTAGCATATAGTGAATATTGGTGACCTTCTGTGCAGACCAACCATCTCTTGAGTCCAAAGGCAATGAAAAGAATGATGTAAGTTGCTGAATATAGCTTCCTGAAAAAGTAATTATGCTACTGTAAATATGAATTATCCAAGTTACAAAAATTTTGTGAATGATGTCTTTAAGGGAAAAATGCAAGATCCTAGCTGAAGGTCAATAAAAATATGACTAAGATGAGTGTATACAATATCATATGTTTAGTGACAAATGATGCTTGCATTCCGCTCAATACCTACCTTCCTTAAAAAATGTCTGATTTGAAGGGTTGTTGCGCAGAAGATTAAGCATTAAAATGAGGCAGTCTTCAACAACCACACCACCATCAGAATATCCCTCTCCTTCAATGATCTCAAACATATGATCATAGCCATTTTCAAATGCTACAATCTTCTGAAGATTGGTATTGCTTTTTGTAAGTTGAGTCAAAAGCAATAAAGTCTGAAAGTAATATTTTTTACTAATAATTTCAGAGAAATCACCAAATAAAGATATATTTTTTTTTTACATTTCAGTAGAGCCTATATCAAACAAAATTATAAAATTCAATGCTTTGTATATATGAAAAAAAAATTCATATAATCACAATTACAAATGACTCACGAAATCGTAATGACACGATTGCAAACAAACCATACCACGGGCGGGATTTGAACCCATTTTGAGACTGACCGCGGGCTCAAATCCCGCCCGTGGCATGGTTTCACAATTACAAATACTACATACATCGTTTCTGATGACCTCTCTGCTATCCGAGAGCAAATCCATAAGCTTTGAGACTCCACTGGGAATAATTAGGATCACCTCTTGTAGATCCTTTGGTCTGTTGCAAAGCACAAAAATTAATTAGACTTGTGTTTATAACAAAGCCTTAGAATGATCAATCTTGCTTGGTCACTTGCATATTACAACACAAGAAACTATCACTCTTAACTGATATAGTATTTTACCACATAAAAGACTACAAAAAAAAAAGAAAGTTACACTCACTATGAGTCACACAGTATTTAAACAAATGCTTTTAATTTCCTCTCTCATATTTATTACTCTCAACCTCCCAATTTATCATAATGCTCCACTATTGTCAAATTAACTTTAGCAGCCACTACCTGTAACATTTTGCTCACTCCCTCAGGATTCTCAGTAATTATAGCAGTTATTTCTAATAACTGCTTTCAAACCTTAGAGTTGACTAACCTATTTTTCAGCAAATTAGTTAGCAGTTTTACTGCAGGATAGCGCACTTTAAAATCAAACTCATCCAAGAGGTTAACCAAGAGTTCTATGTTTTCCTGGCGCTTGGTGAAGATCTCAGTGAACTGCTCTCCTACTACCGAGGCATGGCCAGCTGGGGTTGTACCTTCATCTTCTGTGTAACAAATATTTCATAACAATCATCATATAAAATGAATTCACTCAGTATTCATTAATTATATATATATCAAATTAAAACATCTAACTGAAAAATCTTTATGTGTAAAAGTTATATTACCATACATTTGCAATTATGTTGTTCTATATTTCGGCAGAACTACAATAATAATAATAATCATAATAATAATAATAATGCTAGGTAGTTGGTTGGTAGACAGCAAACATCCAAGTAGGTACTATCATCCTGCCAAGTGAGTGTGAAACAGAAACCTGTAATTGTTTTACATGATGATAGGATTGCTAGTGTCCTTTTTCTGTCTCATAAACATGCAAGATTTCAGGTACATCTTGCTACTTCTACTTACACTTAGATCACACTACACACACATATACAAGCATATATATACACACCCCTCTGGGTTTTCTGCTATTTTCTTTCTAGTTCTTGTTCTTGTTTATTTCCTCTTATCTCCATTGGGGAAGTGGAACAGAATTCTTCCTCCGTAAGCCATGCGTGTTGTAGGAGGCGACTAAAATGCCGGGGTGCAAGGGGCTAGTAATCCCTTCCCTTGTATAAATTACTAAATTTAAAAAGAGAAACTTTCGTTTTTCTTTTTGGGCCACCCTGCCTTGGTGGGATACGGCTGGAGTGTTGAAAAAAAACAAAAAAAAACATGCAGGGTGGTGACTAAGATACTGGGAGCAAGGGGCTAGTAACCCCTTCTCCTGTACATATTACTAAAGTTTTTCTTCTTGGGTCGCCCTGCTTCGGTGGGATATGGCCAGTTTGTTGAAAGAGGAAGAAACATGCAAGGTTTCAGGTACGTCTTGCTACTTCTACTTACACTTAGGTCACACTGCACATGCATAGACAAGCATATACATGTATATACACACACCCCTCTGGGTTTTCTTCTATTTCCTTACTAGTTCTTCTTGTTTATTTCCTCCTAGGGAAGTGAAACAGAATTCTTCTTCTGTGAGCCATGCGTATCGTAAGAGGCAACTAAAATGCCAGCAGAAATGGGCTAGTAACCCCTTCTCCTGTATATATTACTAGGTTTAAAAAGAGAAGCTTACGTTTTTCCTTTTGAGCCACCCTGCCTCAGTGGAATACGGTCAATTTGTTGAAAGACAAAGATATACATACACCCTTCTGGGTTTTCTTCTATTTTCTTATCAGTTCTTGTTCTTGTTTATTTCCTCTTATCTCCATGGGGAAGTGGAGCAAAATTTTTCCTCCATAAGCCATGTGTGTCATAAGAGGCAACTAAAATGCTGGAAGCAAGGGCCTAGTAACCCCTTCTGCAAACATTACTAAATTTGGAAAGAAAAATTTCCATTTTTCTTTTGAGGCTACCCTATCTCGGTGGGATATGGCCAGTTCATTGAAAAATAATAATAAATGAAATAAGTCAATAAATAAGTAAATATTAAATAAATAATAAGTAAAATAATAACTTATCTAGAGCAGAACTAACTAATATGGGACTGACATTGCAAAGTCTTAAGTTAAGATCATTTGGATATTGATTAAAACAGGTTTATGAGTTGTTAAGAAAAAGTGACAGTGTGCAACATATATGGGCAGTGTTACTGTTGCTTAGCATGTCAAAATAAAAATAAAAATAAATACCCATTTCCTCTGGATATTCTTCCGGGGATGTGATATTCACAAGTGTTTCTAATGAGTAATTGACAATTTCATGGTCACTTCTGTCCGTCTCCAAAACCTGAAATGAAACATCAGAAATATTTAAAAGTATATAAAGCTGACATTAAAAAGAATACTAAACAAAGTACGTATTTGAATAGTAGACTGCTGATAAGGACTGAAGTGTGACAATAAATGCAAGTTTATTGTTCTAGAAAACTTAATTAAAAACAGATTTTACCTGTACAAGAGGCTTCTTCAAGTCAATAGAGATACCTGGGGTGAGCAAAATATATAGGTAGCAGGAAGAATCAGGTGTGGCAATGAGGTGGGTGAGTAGGAGAAAGATTCAATTTGATGGTTGGCCACAATGATAGGCTTTGCCCAACAAAATTGCCAGAGGCTTGGCTAATTGAAAACTTTACCACTGTTGTTTAGAACAAAGGAAGTTATGAGGAGGTCAGTTTCAACACTTTACGTATTTTGAATTTATCACCCATTTTAATGACTAGTTTGACTTCTGTCCATTTCAAGCAGTTATGAGAGTTACTAGTGAGCAACAAAAGTACTGTAGCTGAAATTCATACAAAATTCAACTGCACTGATGAAATCCCAGCCATACATGTGCTCTTCAAAAAAATTACTAAAAATTTTCAGTCACTCTCACAGTGCTGGGATTTAACTCATTACATGAAATTTGTATCAACTTCAACTTCTTTACATATGATAGTACCCTTTTTTTTTTTTTTTTCCAACAAGTCGGCTGTCTCCCTCAGAGGCAGGGTGACTCAAAGAGATAGAAAATCCTCAAAAAGAAAATACTTTCATCATCATTCAACACTTTCACCTCACTCACACATAATCAATGTTTTTGCAGAGGTGCCCAGAATACAACAGTTTAGAAGTATATTTTTTTTTTTTTTATTATCACACTGGCCAATTCCCACCAAGGCAGGGTGGCCCGAAAAAGAAAAACTTTCACCATCATTCACTCCATCACTGTCTTGCCAGAAGGGTGCTTTACACTACAGTTTTTAAACTGCAACATTAACACCCCTCCTTCAGAGTGCAGGCACTGTACTTCCCATCTCCAGGACTCAAGTCCGGCCTGCCGGTTTCCCTGAACCCCTTCATAAATGTTACTTTGCTCACACTCCAACAGCACGTCAAGTATTAAAAACCATTTGTCTCCATTCACTCCTACCAAACATGCTCATGCATGCCTGCATGTATAAAAATACACAATATATCTCTCCAAACTGCCAATATCCCAAACCCCTCCTTTAGAGTGCAGGCAATGTACTTCCCATTTCCAGGACTCAAGTCCGGTTATATAAAATAACCGGTTTCCCTGAATCCCTTCACTAAATATTACCCTGCTCACACTCCAACAGATCGTCAGGTCCCAAATACCATTCATCTCCATTCACTCCTATCTAACATGCTCACACACGCTTGCTGGAAGTCCAAACCCCTCACCCACAACACCTCCTTTACCCCCTCCCTCCAACCTTTTTGAGGACGACCCCTACCCCGCCTTCCTTCCCCTACAGATTTATACGCTCTCCATGTCATTCTACTTTGATCCATTCTCTCTAAATGACCAAACCACCTCAACAAACCCTCTTCAGCCCTCTGACTAATACTTTTATTAATTCCACACCTCCTAATTTCCACACTCCGAATTTTCTGCTTAATATTTACACCACACATTGCTCTTAGACAGGACATCTCCACTGCCTCTAACTGCCTCCTTGCTGCAGCATTTACAACCCAAGCTTCACACCCATATAAGAGTGTTGGTACTACTATACTTTCATACATTCCCTTCTTTGCCTCAATAGATAACATTTTTTGCCTCCACATATACCTCAATGCACCACTCACCTTTTTTGCTTCATCAATTCTATGAGTAACCTCATCCTTCATAAATCCATCCGCTGACACGTCAACTCCCAAATATCTGAAAACATTCACTTCTTCCATACTCTTCCTCCCCAATTTGATATCCAATTTTTCTTTATCTAAATCATTTGATACCCTCATCACCTTACTCTTTTCAATGTTCACTTTCAAACTTTCTACCTTTACACACATTCCCAAATTCGTCCACTAACCTTTGCAATTTTTCTTTAGAATCTCCCATAAGCACAGTATCATCAGCAAAAAGTAACTGTCACTTCCCATTTTGTATTTAACCCTTTCAGGGTCCGTCCCGTAGATCTACGGCTTTACGTTCAGGGTCCAAACCGTAGATCTACGCCATGAGCTCAGCTCACTCTGATAAACTGTGAGTGGTACATTTGGGCCTAGATATGAGAGAATACATCTATGTGGTATGTGTGCACCACATAAAACAGATCCTGCAGCACACTGTGTATAATGAGAGAAAAAAATGAAATCATGATTTTTCGATTAAAACAGCAACTTTGCAGTGTTTTTTCGTATGTTTTTAATAGTTGTATTTGCGATTTCTTGGTCTCATTTGATAGAATGGAAGACATATTACAGAAATAGAGATGATTTTGATTGGTTTTAGCATTGGAAATGGCTTGAAACTGAGCTCAAAGTAGCGGAAATGTTAAATTTTTGCCGATATTCAAGAGTAAACAAACGACCTCACACATCTAATACACGTCAGCTGGTGGGTCTAATATACATTCACAAATATGGTGATGATATTTATACAATTATTACAGTATTGCATAAGAGTAAATCTTCTATTTTTTGGTGTGAATAAAAATTCATTATGTGAATAAAAAATCAAAATGGAATTTATTTGTAAAGCCTCAAAACATAACTAATGAACAGAGGAAATGTTAGTTTAGTGCCAGGAATGCCTACATTGTTCATTCTGGACCCTATTTTGAAATTGGAATATTTTGAACTTTGTGTTAAATTGGGCCAAATTAACAATTTCCGATCACTTTATTTTGTAGTTGAAACAGTTGACTTGGCGATTTCTTGTGCTCAATCGATAGAATAGAAGTAATACTAGTGAAATAGCTAAGAATTTGGTTGATTGGAATAATGTAATTGGCCTAAAATGGGAGTCAAAGTCGGCAAAATCGCCGATTCAAAGGATTCATCCATGATAACTCAGGTACGATTATTCCTGACAATATCAAGGACTACATCGTTGCTCTAGAAAATGAAATCAAAGATATCAAAGCAGCACTCGAGCGACGAGATTCCAAGATAACCAACCTCGAGAATAAGATCCAAAACCTTGAAGAGAAGATTACATCGGGAAGTGTTGACACAGAAAATACTCTAAAAGCAGCTATAGCCAGTCACACTGAGCAAATAACAACAATAAATATGAAGGTTGAAGAAGCAATCAAGGACTGGAATCAGAACATGCACACTCGACTAAATGAATACCTTGATTTCCAAGACGACAAAACTGAACAAGATAAGTTGTCTGATGCAGTTATAATAAACAGTCCACACATTCCTAGTGACATAACACAAGCTCAGTGCAAAGAAACTGCTGTCAGGATAATACAGGACCACGTACAAGTCATCGTGCAAAACAATGAAATCAAAGAAACACGTTTGTTAGGAAAACCAGGAAGTAAACACAGTATAATGATCCGACTTCATTCATACGATAAAAGAAAGGACCTAATTAAATCAGCAATTACAATGAAAAATGGAGTGTACATAAATGAGTGTCTAACAAAAAAACGTCAAAACCTTCTGTTCAGGCTGAGAAAACTTAAACAGGAAAACAAAATACATCAGTGTTTCACGCGAGATGGGAAAATACTAGTAAGGAAAACATCAACAGGACAACAATATACCATCTCAAACGAACATGATTTCTCTACCTTCCTTAGAAAAGCTGACATTTCTGTAACAGATTAGATAGTGCCCTTAATACATATATACGTGTGGTGCATATAGTGTACGTTACTATTATATTGTACATTATTATTTTTATTATTTTTCATCACTAGCTAATGCCAACTACCTCCAATACTCTATAACTTTCTTACTGCTATTAATTGCTCATAATTTTAAATTAAAAGTCAAATCTTACTCCAAATTAATAATATTCATTTTTTCTTACCTGTCCATTTAATTTTGTTTATCACTACTTGTTTTTTTAGTCACTTTACATTGTGTATGCAATTAGTGTATATTCCAATTACTTTTTTGCAAGTACCAAAACTATCTTTTGCTAGCTAGTACCAACTACCTCATTTTTTTTTTACTTTTATTGTGCAATAAACTGCTCAATTTATCTAATATTACAAATCAGATCTTACTCCTAAACCAATATTATTTCATAGTGACCATCTGTCCATTTAACTTTGTTTACCATTACTTAATTTTAGTCCCTTATATATTTTCTCCTTTATTTTAGCTTTATATAACTACCCTAGCTTATACATTCACAATTGTTAAAATAATCAAGGTGCTATTCTCAGGTGCTAAAGTAGAACAAGTTCACAATTTTGCCATTATATTCCAAAGCTCATTTATTTTATAGTACTACCTACTATCATATTCCCAAGCTCCATTATTTGATCATCACTTTATTTGTACTAGTCCCTTTTATATTGTCTCCTTTATTTTAGCTTAAAAAAAAAAAAAAAAAAAACTACCTTAGCTCATTATTTTACATTTGTTAAATAATTCAGGTGCTATTTTTTAGCTTAAGACTATTTACTTTGTTTTATACTTAATTCTAACTATAGATTCACTACAAATCTTATGATTACAAGCATTGATCCAGATACCAACCTCTTATTTAATGACTTAAATGAATCAAACAGTTACTGTAATTACTACACTGCAGAACAATCAAAGGCACTTCTCAGTGCCAACAACAATATAACTATCTTTAACTACAATATCAGATCTTTAAGCAAGCATTACGATGACCTCATAGCATTACTAAATTCCATACATGCCAATATGTCCATCATTACACTAACTGAAACCTGGCTAAAGCCTGATAGTACAGATGTCTATGCCATTCCTGGTTACACAGCCATACATAACTGTAGGCCAGACCAGCAAGGGGGTGGCACAGCCATATACTACTCAGACCAACTAGAATGTATCACTAATACTTGCACAAGAGATGAACATGGGGAATATATAATAGCCAAATTCAAATCCAAATACCTACAAAAACCTCTCACATTGATAAACATCTACAGAGTTCCACAGTCAAACATTAGCCAATTTAGTCAAAACCTAGGAAGTATGATAACTGATGCATGCATGAACAAAGATCACTTACTACTCTCAGGTGACTTCAATATAAATCTCCTGCAAGACCAGGACCCACACGTTACTGAATTCACAAACACAATGAGTAACTGTATGTTGCTACCAACAGTAACAAAACCTACAAGAGTTACAGAGACTAGTGTTTCCCTACTTGACCACATCTGGACCAACACCATATCCCCTTTAAAATCAGGCATAATTACAGATAATACCACAGACCACTACCCTACTTTCCTCATAACAACTCTTGGTAAATTACCCCAAGACACTACTAAAGTCACCTTCAGACTTCACAATGAGGCAGCCATTAATAACTTCACAACAGCAGTAGCAAACATTGACTGGCACACTGAGCTAGAAATCAATACAGATATTGACGAATGTATTAATAATTTTCTAAAAAAGACTCAATACCTCTATAACAAGCACTGCCCTAAAAAAACTAAGCAGATGACAGCTAAGAGACTGAACAGTCCCTGGCTAACACCCAGCATTCTCAAATCCATAAATACAAAACACCAATATGAAAAACAGTACAGAATGGGTCACATAACCAGAGACCAAACAAAACGTTACTCGTCAATCCTAACCAGCCTGATAAGAAGGGCAAAAAAATTGTATTATGAGAACAGATTATCCAACTTACGAGGTGATATAAAAAAGACCTGGAAAACCCTATCAGAAATTCTGGGAACAAAAAAGATATCACGAAATAGCGAAATAAAATTAGCAAAATCAGATGAACCCCAACTCCCACCAACAGAAACAGCAAACAGACTCAATGATTTCTTCTCCACTATAGGACAAAACCTTGCCAATAAAATCCCAAGCTCAGATACCCCACCAAATGACTACCTCACCGGCAACTACCCGAACACACTGTTCCTAGCTCCGACTAACCCATACGAAGTCTCCCTTATTATCAACGCACTAAAAAACAAGGCAGGAGATTTAAATACCTTACCACCCTTTATATACAAAAAAGTGTCACAAGTGCTATCACCAATCATTGCAACACTCTTTAACAAATCCATTGAATCCTCCACCTTCCCTACAGTACTCAAAATAGCAAGGGTCACCCCGATCCACAAAGGAGGAGACCAAACAGAGTTGAATAACTATAGGCCAATATCCAACTTACACCCTCTCTCAAAAATCTTCGAAAAATTAATTCATAAACGAATCTACTCCTACCTTATCTCCCAAAACATACTCAACCCCTGCCAATTTGGATTCAGGCCTAATAAAAATACTAATGATGCTATTATACACATGCTAGAACATATATACACTGCAATAGAGAAAAAAGAAGTCCCACTGGGGATCTTCATTGACTTACGTAAAGCTTTTGATACAGTTGACCATGACTTGCTCCACGTAAAATTGTCACACTATGGTATAAGAGGGCACTCCCTCAACTACCTCAAGTCATACCTCAGCAACAGAAGCCAATATGTGTACGCAAATGGGGCAAACTCTTCTGCACAACCAATTACAGTTGGTGTCCCACAGGGAAGTGTCCTTGGCCCTCTTCTCTTTCTCCTATACATAAATGACCTACCAAATGCTTCTCAATTACTCAAACCCACACTATTTGCTGATGACACAACATACGTCTTCTCCCACCCGAGCCCAGTCACGCTAGCCAATACTGTAAATACCGAATTACAGAAAATATCTACCTGGATGAGTACTAACAAACTTACACTAAACATTGACAAAACCTACTTCATTCAGTTTGGTAACAGAGCTACAGATGTCCCTCTTAACATAATGATAAACGGATCACCTATCACAAAGCTAACAGAGGGAAAATTCTTAGGAATCCACCTTGATAATAGACTCAAATTTCATACACATATACAACAAATTTCTAAGAAAATTTCCAAGACTGTAGGCATACTATCGAAGATACGGTACTATGCTCCACAGTCAGCCCTCCTGGCCCTATATCACTCTCTTATTTACCCCTATCTCACCTATGGAATTTGTGCATGGGGCTCAACAACAAGTAACCATCTCAGACCACTAATTACCCAACAAAAGGCTGCAGTTAGAATGATAACAAATTCTCACTACAGGCAGCACACTCCACCAATATTCAATACACTCAACCTACTCACCATACAAAACATCCATACTTATTACTGCACCTATTACATACATAGAACACTCAACTCTGATATTAACCCTCCCCTCAAACATCTCCTTGCCAACCTCAACAGAACACATGACCATAACACAAGGCACAGATCACTCTTTGATATTCCTCGTGTCCATCTCACGCTATGCAAAAACTCAATGCACATAAAAGGCCCTAAAATCTGGAATTCATTACCTGTAAATATAAAAGAAACACTACCTGTTTATAAATTCAAGTCTCTTCTCAAAGATCACTTACTCACCCAAAACCAAATAAATACTGAATAACTGAACCTTATAAATTGTATATCTTAAATGTTTCTCACAATTATATCACATAAATGTTAAACCTAAAACCCAATCTAACTTTATTATTTTTTAAATACACTACCTAACAGAATACTCCATTCTACTGAATTTATAACAATGCATGCAACCATATGACCTATCTTTGTAATACTCACTTGTGCTTTATAGTAATCAGTTTACATTAATGTTTTTCACTGATTTCATCATTGCTTAGTTAATCTTAAGTTAATTTTAAGCCAGCCCGTAATGCTATGCATAGTATAAGTGGCTTTGGCATGCTGCTCTTATCTGTATTTTTTTTGTACCTCTGTAAGTGTGCTCAAATTATAAATAAATAAATAAATTCGTAAATATCGCTGACACATCAAAATTCGCGAGAGCATAATTTCGTCAATTTTCCACCAAATTTCGTACTTTTTGTTTTATTACCTTCACAAAAAGATTCTCTACGATTTCATAAGAAAAAATAATAAATTTTTTTTTTGAAAATTCTTGGACACTGGTGCGTGACTCCAGATTTGGGCCTTGGACCCTGAAAGGGTTAATTCCCCATAATTTAATCCCACCCCTCTCCCAAACACCCTAGCATTTACTTCTTTTACAACCCCATCTATAAATATATTAAACAACCATGGTGACATTACACGTCCCTGTCTAAGACCAACTTTTACTGGGAAGTAGTCTCCCTCTCTTCTACACACCCTAACCTGAGCCTCACTATCCTCATAAAAACTCTTTACAGCATTTAGTAACTTACCACCTATTCCATACACTTGCAACATCTGCCACATTGCTCCCCTATCCACTCTATCATATGCCTTTTCTAAATCCATAAATGCAATAAAAACTTCCCTACCTTTATCTAAATACTGCTCACATATATGCTTCAATGTAAACACTTGATCTACACATCCCCTACCCACTCTAAAACCTCCTTGCTCATCTGCAATTCTACATTCTGTCTTACCTCTAATTCTTTCAATAATAACCCTACCGTACACTTTTCCTGGTATACTCAGTAAACTTATTCCTCTATAATTTTTACAATCTCTTTTGTCCCCTTTCCCTTTATATAAAGGGACTATACATGCTCTCTGCCAATCCCTAGGTACCTTCCCCTCTTTCATACATTTATTAAACAAAAATACCAACCACTCCAACACTATGTCCCCCCCTGCTTTTAACATTTCTGTCATGATCCCGTCAGTTCCAGCTGCTTTACTCCCTTTCATTCTACGTAATGCCTCGCACACCTCCCCCACACTCACATCCTGCTCTTCTTCACTCCTAAAAGATGATATACCTCCCTGGCCAGTGCATGAAATTACCGCCTCCCTTTCTTCGTCAACATTTAAAAATTCGTTAAAATATTCTCGCCATCTACCCAAAACCTCCATCTCCCCATCTACTAACTTCCCTTCTCTGTTTTTAACTGATAAATCCATACTTTCCCTAGGCTTTCTTAACTTGTTTAACTCACTCCAAAATTTTTTCTTATTTTCATTAAAATTCCTTGACAGTACCTCTCCCACTCTATCATCCGCTCTCGTTTTGCACTCTCTCACCACTCTCTTCACCTTTCTTTTACTCTCCATATACTCTACTCTTCTTATAACACTTCTGCTTTGTAAATACCTCTCATAAGCTACCTGTTACAAATAATCTTTTAGCTGGCTATGGGGTCATCTTTTAGTCCTGTTCTGGTCCATATTTGCATGGAGTATGTGCAAACGGAACACTTTAATATCATTTGATGAGATATATCAGGTCAAAGAACACATGTGCAATACCTCTGATATACCTTTGATGAGGTCCTAGAGTTTTTCTACTCCAGGGACTGGGCCCCAAAGTAATGATAGCTAAGCAAGTTAGTGATAATGAACTATTTACAAGTTCAAAGAAAGTAAATTAACAAAGATGCTCAACTTACCAAAATCCAAGATCAACTCTGATATACACGTATACTTAATCTTCCACACAGGCCATGCATGCCAATATCATAGTTACTAAACCAAAGCACTGTTCAAATTTCAAAACAACCAACATGCCAACAGCAAAGTAATGGTCATCACTTCATTCACTATATGGGTACTCGCAAAACACAAATATGTACCTTAAACAAAATTAACCCTTTCAGGGTTTCGGCCGTACTAGTACGGCTTACGCCCCAGGGTTTTTGACGTACTAGTACGCCTAAATTCTAGCGCCCTCAAATCTAGTGAGAGAAAGCTGGTAGGCCTACATATGAAAGAATGGGTCTATGTGGTCAGTGAGCGCAGTATAAAAAAAAATCCTGCAGCACACAGTGCGTAATGAGAAAAAAAAAACTTTGACAGTGTTTTTGGATTAAAACAGCGACTTTCTACTGCATTTTCGTATGGTATTTATGGTTGTATTATAGTCTTCCTGGTCTCATTTTATAGAATGGAAGACATATTACAGAAATTGAGATGATTTTGACTGGTTTTATAATGAAAAGTACTTTGAAATTGAGCTCAAAGTAGCAGAAATGTTCGATTTTTACCAAAGTTCAAAAGTAAACAAATCATACCAAGCGTCCAATACACGTCAACTGGTGAGTCTAATATTCTTTCACAAGTGCGCTGATATTATTTATACCATTTCTACACTAATGCAGTAGTCTGCATAACAGTAAATCTTCTATTTTTTGTAAGAATAAAAATTCAGAGTGGAAAGCCTAAGAAATATAAGAGAGGCCTTGGGATGTGACTTAACGAACAGAGAACTTGTTATTTTAGTGCCAGGAATGTCTTTCTTGTTTATTCTGGACCCTATTCGGAAATTGGCATCTTTTGAAGTTTGTGTGAAATTGGCAAAATTGCTAAATTCTGACCACTTTACTGGATAGTTGAAATCGGTAAATGGGTGGTTTCTTGTAGTACTCATTCGATAGAAAAAATGGAGTTCTAGCAAAATAGTTATGATTTTTGTCAACTAGTACACTGGAATTGGCCGAAAATAGAGCTCAAAGTGGACAAAATTGCCGATGCGTAAATATCGTCGAGACCGTTAACTTTGCGAGCATAATTCCGTAAGTTTTCCATCAAATTTCATACTTTCGGTGTCATTATGATCAGGAAAAGATTCTCTGTCTTTTCATAAGAAAAAATAAAAAAATTTTTTTTAAATTTGGGCGACCCTGAGAACAAGTCTCGGAGAGGGTCTGAGGACCCTGAAAGGGTTAAGAAGAAAGTGCTGGAAATATGAAATTCTTTGTGGAGGGTGATTAAAATATATTAGAGGAACTACCAAAAATCTGTCAATGTGCATAAATGAACATATGATTCATGAACAACTGGAATAATGCTTGCGTTGCACACTGTAATGTGCATAACTACTTGATGAAATGGACAGAATCAATAAAGAAGACAAAGCGTATTTTCTTGGCCAGCCATCAAAACAAATTATTCTCCTGTTGCTGCATCTCATTTCCACATCTGACTCTGCCTTCTGTCTACATATACTTTGTCTTCAATAAAAATTCCTAAAATGGCACCTTATGTCTTTTTTTTTTACATAAAAAATTGAAGCTAGTGGTATGACCTACATAGATCAGAAAGATGACTTAAAAGGCAAAGTATTAGTAAACATATGAAAATTTATAAAACTGTAAGGAACACTGGTCAATGGCACAAATGAACCAAAAGAGAACTTAAAACAAAAGATAAAGATGAGTACTGCATATTTTGTTACACAGCACCAAAGACTACTGAAGAGGACTTCAGTGAAACTACATTGTACATATGAATCCCTCTTCATATTAAAATGCTTACACAATTCAACAGAAAACACTGAGTACAGTAAGAGATTACAAAAATTACTGCAAAGGTCTAAGATACAAAAGCTATAAAAAATGGTTGCAAGCATAAGCAGAGAGACACTAACTTGTGTAAGTGTATCCATCCCGTGTGCTCCAACCAAAACTCTATATTTGCGAGACATGGCCTTGAGAGCTCTGCAACCATCACGACGATCCTCTAGTAATGTAGATGACTGAACTCTGTCTATAAGCCGTTCTACCTGAAGAAAAAAATTAATTGTATATGTATTACATTTACCTTTTCAGTTGACAAAAAATTATCAAATGCCATTAAGTATGTATATAAGGCACAGGTGTAGCACTATGACATTTACTATTGAAATGTTTCACTTACTGGGAGCATGGTCATTGACAATGCTCCTACAAGGCAAAATATATCCATAATAAATGTTGATTTTGGTGCAGCAAACATTTTTGTATTCATATACATATGTGCAAAGTCCCAGCCATCTCCCCATGTATACATTATTATAGCTAATACAAGTGATAGTATAGATGCCTACATTCTCCTCAGGCTGGTGTTAACCCTCTTAGACCTAATAATGGCTTTGATAATAGTTTAAGTATGGTAAGATAAGATTTTGTTCAGATTTTTAACCCCAGAGGGTTAGCCACCCAGGATAACCCAAGAAAGGCAGTGCATCATCAAGGAACTGTCTGTCTTAGTTCCATTGAGTCCTCAATTTTGTTTCCCAGGGTGCAACATACACCAGTCTACTAACACCCAGGTACCTACTTGCTTGCTAGGTGAACTTTAAGTACTGTAATTACATGTGTTCTCAGGTACTGTGGAAGTAGGATGATTTAAAATGAATTACTACTGGTATCAACTCTCAGTTTGAATTATTCTGTGGTTGAGCAAGCATGCACCAGACATTTCTGCTTTAAGACAGGGTTGTGAGAGTAAGAAAACTCTTAAAACTAGTCACTGATACATGATATATGTACTAGGGAGACTCTCTTTACCCAATGGAAAATGCCAAGATTTCTCCCGATTCATCGCTGACTTAAGAACACTGGCGAGATCACGGATATTCGCTTAAAAGTATTAATGACTTAATTATTGTATTTAAGGGGAGAGCACTAAACTTTAAGGATAACACAAAGGTTGGGGGAATGGGAGACAATCAGGTTCGATTCAAGGAAGAGGTCCAATTCTTTAGACCAAGAGCCCCTCACCAGCATCACGGAACCTCCCTTGAGAGGTTTTTGATCAAGGGCCCATCATTAATATCAAGGAACCTCCCTTGAGAGGTTTTAGATCAAGGGCCCATTATCATATCATGGAACCTCCCTTGAGAGGTTTTAGATCAAGGGCCCATCATCAATATCAAGGAACTTCCCTTGAGAGGTTTTAGATCAAGGGCCCATTATCATATCAAGGAACCTCCCTTGAGAGGTTTTAGATCAAGGGCCCATTTTCATATCAAGGAACCTCCCTTGAGAGGTTTTAGATCAAGGGCCCATTATCATATCAAGGAACCTCCCTTGAGGTTTTAGATCAAGGGCCCATTATCATATCAAGGAACCTACCTTGAGAGGTTTTAGATCAAGGGCCCATTATCATATCAAGGAACCTCCCTTGAGAGGTTTTAGATCAAGGGCCCATCATTAATATCAAGGAACCTCCCTTGAGAGGTTTTAGATCAAGGGCCCATTATCATATCAAGGAACCTCCCTTGAAAGGTAGATCAAGGGCCCATTATCATATCAAGGATCCTTCCTTGAGAGGTTTTAGATCAAGGGCCCATTATCATATCAAGGAACCTCCCTTGAGTTTTAGATCAAGGGCCCATCATCAATATCAAGGACCCTCCCTTGAGAGGTTTTAGATCAAGGGCCCATTATCATATCAAGGAACCTCCCTTGAAAGGTAGATCAAGGGCCCATTATCATATCAAGGAACCTCCCTTGAGAGGCTTTAGATCAAGGGCCCATTATCATATCAAGGAGCCTCCCTTGAAAGGTAGATCAAGGGCCCATTATCATATCAGGGTACCTCCCTTGAGAGGTTTTAGATCAAGGACCCATTATCATATCAAGGAACCTCCCTTGAGAGGTTTTAGATCAAGGACCCATTATCATATCAAGGAACCTCCCTTGAAAGGTAGATCAAGGGCCCATTATATCAAGGAACCTTCCTTGAGAGGTTTTAGATCAAGGTCCCATCATCAATATCAAGGAACTTCGTTTAGGGTTAATTACTTACAGTCTCAGCCCCTGTGGGTTGGTGACCAGGCTGGGGGCTTCCTAACACACTTTGTGTCACTGACCGCAAGTAGTCCATCTTTCTTCTTCACTTTTAATGAGTAACACGTCACTCACAACCTCTTAAGTCCGTTAAGACGGTGTTGAGTGTGACTTAGAAAGCTAAAAGAGCGTTTTTAATGTATGAAGAATGTACGAGTTGTTACAATGTTTACGTCCACGTAGGAGCAGACGACCTGACTCTTACTGACATGACTCTCACCAGGCGTCTCATAAGTCAAGTTTCCCCTCAAGGAAGGTTCCTTGATGTTGGTGAGGGGCTCTTGATTTAGGGAATTGGATCTGTGCTCCAGTTCCCCGAATTAAGCCTGAATGCCTTCCACATCCCCCCCCCCCCAGGCGCTGTATAATCCTCCGGGTTTAGCGCTTCCCCCTTGATTATAATAATAATAATAATCATAAGTAAAGTAAGTAAGTAAGTAAGTTTATTCAGGTATACACAAATACAGTTACATAGATTATCATACATAGCAACATATGTGTAGAGAACCTGGGATAACCCAAAAAAGTCAGACAGAGTGATTTATTTCCAATTACCTACAGTTTTAAACCATCCTTGGGTATGGAGTGCATAATAAACATATTTAACTAACTAACCTTGGATAACTAAGTAAGTAAGATTAGAAATATTCTAAATACTATGTGTATATTACTTAGGATAATCCAAAAAAGCAGACTGAGTGACATTTCCACCTTCTAACATTTCCTCTTTCATCAAGATATTACAAGGATCCCAGTGGAAATAAGTCACTTTGACTTTTTGTGTTATTATCCTAAGTAATTTACACATATGTTACTGTTTGTGATAATTGTACTTATGTGTATATGTACCTAAATAAACTTACTTACCCACCTACTTTCTTACAGTACTTCACCCACCTACTTCCTAACAGTACTTCACCCACCTACTTTCTTACAGTACTTCACCCACCTACTTTCTAACAGTACTTCACCCACCTACTTTCTAACAGTACTTCACCCACCTACTTTCTAACAGTACTTCACCCACCTACTTTCTAACAGTACTTCACCCACCTACTTTCTAACAGTACTTCACCCACCTACTTTCTAACAGTACTTCACCCACCTACTTTCTAACAGTACTTCACCCACCTACTTTCTAACAGTACTTCACCCACCTACTTTCTAACAGTACTTCACCCACCTACTTTCTAACAGTACTTCACACACCTACTTTCTAACAGTACTTCACCCACCTACTTTCTAACAGTACTTCACCCACCTACTTTCTAACAGTACTTCACCCACCTACTTTCTAACAGTACTTCACCCACCTACTTTCTAACAGTACTTCACACACCTACTTCCTAACAGTACTTCACCCACCTACTTTCTAGCATTACTTCACCCACCTACTTTCTAACAGTACTTCACCCACCTACTTTCTTACAGTACTTCACCCACCTACTTTCTAACAGCACTTCACCCACCTACTTTCTTACAGTACTTCACCCACCTACTTTCTAACAGCACTTCACCCACCTACTTTCTAACAGTACTTCACCCACCTACTTTCTTACAGTACTTCACCCACCTACTTTCTAACAGCACTTCACCCACCTACTTTCTTACAGTACTTCACCCACCTACTTTCTAACAGCACTTCACCCACCTACTTTCTAACAGTACTTCACCCACCTACTTTCTAACAGTACTTCACCCACCTACTTTCTTACAGTACTTCACACACCTACTTCCTAACAGTACTTCACCCACCTACTTTCTTACAGTACTTCACCCACCTACTTCCTAACAGTACTTCACCCACCTACTTTCTAACAGTACTTCACACACCTACTTCCTAACAGTACTTCACCCACCTACTTTCTTACAGTACTTCACCCACCTACTTTCTTACAGTACTTCACACACCTACTTCCTAACAGTACTTCACCCACCTACTTTCTTACAGTACTTCACCCACCTACTTCCTAACAGTACTTCACCCACCTACTTTCTAACAGTACTTCACACACCTACTTCCTAACAGTACTTCACCCACCTACTTTCTTACAGTACTTCACCCACCTACTTCCTAACAGTACTTCACCCACCTACTTTCTTACAGTACTTCACACACCTACTTCCTAACAGTACTTCACCCACCTACTTTCTTACAGTACTTCACCCACCTACTTTCTAACAGCACTTCACCCACCTACTTTCTTACAGTACTTCACCCACCTACTTCCTAACAGTACTTCACCCACCTACTTTCTAACAGTACTTATAGGAGTCAGGAATCGCGGGAAGAACTAAAAGTACTTTCTAACAGCACTTCACCCACCTACTTTCTTACAGTACTTCACCCACCTACTTCCTAACAGTACTTCACCCACCTACTTTCTTACAGTACTTCACACACCTACTTCCTAACAGTACTTCACCCACCTACTTTCTTACAGTACTTCACCCACCTACTTCCTAACAGTACTTCACCCACCTACTTTCTAACAGTACTTCACACACCTACTTCCTAACAGTACTTCACCCACCTACTTTCTTACAGTACTTCACCCACCTACTTTCTTACAGTACTTCACACACCTACTTCCTAACAGTACTTCACCCACCTACTTTCTTACAGTACTTCACCCACCTACTTCCTAACAGTACTTCACCCACCTACTTTCTAACAGTACTTCACACACCTACTTCCTAACAGTACTTCACCCACCTACTTTCTTACAGTACTTCACCCACCTACTTCCTAACAGTACTTCACCCACCTACTTTCTTACAGTACTTCACACACCTACTTCCTAACAGTACTTCACCCACCTACTTTCTTACAGTACTTCACCCACCTACTTCCTAACAGTACTTCACCCACCTACTTTCTAACAGTACTTCACACACCTACTTCCTAACAGTACTTCACCCACCTACTTTCTTACAGTACTTCACCCACCTACTTCCTAACAGTACTTCACCCACCTACTTTCTAACAGTACTTCACCCACCTACTTTCTAACAGTACTTCACCCACCTACTTTCTAACAGTACTTCACCCACCTACTTTCTAACAGTACTTCACCCACCTACTTTCTAACAGTACTTACAGGAGTCAGGAATCACGGGAAGAACTAAAAGCCATAAATGAAATCGAAAGAAACCCAAAGTATTTCTTCTCCTATGCCAAATCAAAGTCGAGAACAACGTCCAGTATTGGGCCCCTACTTAAACAAGATGGGTCCTACACAGATGACAGCAAGGAAATGAGTGAGCTACTCAAGTCTCAATATGACTCAGTTTTTAGCAAGCCGCTAACCAGACTGAGAGTCGAAGATCAAAATGAATTTTTTATGAGAGAGCCATAGAACTTGGTTAACACAAGCCTATCCGATGTTATCCTGACGCCAAATGACTTCGAACAGGCGATAAATGACATGCCCATGCACTCTGCCCCAGGGCCAGACTCATGGAACTCCGTGTTCATCAAGAACTGCAAGAAGCCCCTATCACGAGCCTTTACCATCCCATGGAGAGGGAGCATGGACACGGGGGTCGTCCCACAGTTACTAAAAACAACAGACATAGCCCCACTCCACAAAGGGGGCAGTAAAGCAACAGCAAAGAACTACAGACCAATAGCACTAACATCCCATATCATAAAAATCTTTGAAAGGATCCTAAGAAGCAAGATCACCACCCATCTAGAAACCCATCAGTTACACAACCCAGGGCAACATGGGTTTAGAACAGGTCGCTCCTGTCTGTCTCAACTATTGGATCACTACAAGGTCCTAGATGCACTAGAAGACAAAAAGAATGCAGATGTAATATATACAGACTTTGCAAAAGCCTTCGACAAGTGTGACCATGGCGTAATAGCGCACAAAATGCGTGCTAAAGGAATAACAGGAAAAGTCGGTCGATGGATCTATAATTTCCTCACTAACAGAACACACAGAGTAGTAGTCAACAGAGTCAAGTCCGAGGCAGCTACGGTGAAAAGCTCTGTTCCACAAGGCACAGTACTCGCTCCCATCTTGTTCCTCATCCTCATATCTGACATAGACAAGGATGTCAGCCACAGCACCGTGTCTTCCTTTGCAGATGACACCCGAATCTGCATGACAGTGTCTTCCATTGCAGACACTGCAAGGTTCCAGGCAGACATCAACCAAATCTTTCAGTGGGCTGCAGAAAACAATATGAAGTTCAACGATGAGAAATTTCAATTACTCAGATAGGGTAAACGCGAGGAAATTAAATCTTCATCAGAGTACAAAACAAATTCTGGCCACAAAATAGAGCGAAACACCAACATCAAAGACCTGGGAGTGATCATGTCGGAGGATCTCGCCTTCAAGGACCATAACATTGTATCAATCGCATCTGCTAGAAAAATGACAGGATGGATAATGAGAACCTTCAAAACTAGGGAGGCCAAGCCCATGATGACACTCTTCAGGTCACTTGTTCTATCTAGGCTGGAATAATGCTGCACACTAACAGCACCTTTCAAGGCAGGTGAAATTGCTGACCTAGAAAATGTACAGAGAACTTTCACGGCGCGCATAATAGAGATAAAACACCTCAATTACTGGGAGCGCTTGAGGTTCCTAAACCTGTATTCCCTGGAACGCAGGTGGGAGAGATACATGATTATATACACCTGGAAAATCCTAGAGGGACTAGTACCGAACTTGCACACGAAAATCACTCACTACGAAAGCAAAAGACTTGGCAGACGATGCACCATCCCCCCAATGAAAAGCAGGGGTGTCACTAGCACGTTAAGAGACCATATAATAAGTGTCAGGGGCCCGAGACTGTTCAACTGCCTCCCAGCACACATAAGGGGGATTACCAACAGACCCCTGGCAGTCTTCAAGCTGGCACTGGACAAGCACCTAAAGTCGGTTCCTGATCAGCCGGGCTGTGGCTCGTACGTTGGTTTGCGTGCAGCCAGCAGTAACAGCCTGGTTGATCAGGCTCTGATCCACCAGGAGGCCTGGTCACAGACCGGGCCGCGGGGGCACCGGTTCATCGGCTTACTTTAGCCAGATCAATTTTTTTCCGTTCTGCGGAAAATTCTTTAACGGTCTTTGGTGGGAAGCCGGTTACTGAACTCAGGTGGGAGTGTGGGTGTCCCTCTCTGCTGGGGCTTGGCAAGGTGGTCCACCGGATCTAATTGGCAACTTCAAGTTTCTATCTCTATTTACAAAGAAACTTTTGTTCCTTTTCTCTCATCGCCCAGCTTTAAGCAAAAAAATTTTTTCTCGTACCATGGAGAAGCCGGGTTCGATACGGCTTGTGTTGTCAGTGGCCCTGATAAACCCAACACAGAAAAGAAAGAAGTTTAGTGATTTAATTGTTGTTGCAGAGGAATTTAATATTAGTTTCTATTTCATTCAGGATATTCATAATGGCTCCTGGTGAGTCATAGATATTAGTATCGCTGTTACTCCTATATTATGATTTTGTGCATGTAGGTTTAATTCACACCGACTGAAACAGCAAACAGACTCAATGTTTTCTTCTCCACCATGGGAAAATATCTAGGAACAAAATACCAAGCACAAACACCCGTCCATCAGACTACCTCATAGGTACCTACCCAAATACGCTATTCCTAGCTCCAACCAACCCAATAGAAGTTACGCTAATCATAAACACCCTTAAAAACAAGGCAGGAGACATAAACAACTTGCCTGCTTTTATGTACAAAAAAAAGCTTCTCAAGTATTGTCACCAATTATTGCAACCCTCTTTAACAAATCCATTAAATCATCTACCTTCCCAACAATCCTCAAAATAGCTTGGGTCACTCCGATCCATAAAGGAGGTGACCAAGCTGACTTGAATAACTATAGACCAATATCTAACTTACCACTGCTCTCTAAAATCTTTGAAAAATTAATTCATAGACGGATCTACTCCTAACTCGTCTCACACAACATATTAAACCCTTGTCAGTTTGGATTCAGGAATAATAAAAGCACAAATGATGCTATCATACACATGCTAGAACTTATATATACCGCACTTGAAAAGAAAGAAATCCCGCTGGGAATTTTCATTGATTTACGTAAAGTTTTTGATACAGTCGACCATGAACTGCTGTACTCCAAATTAATGCACTATGGTATCAGAGGCCACTCCCTCAACTACCTAGTCATACCTTAGTTGCAGAAGTCAATATGTGTATGCAAATGGTGCAAACTCTTCTACCCAACCAATCACAGTATGAGTCCCACAAGGAAGCGTCCTTGGACCACTCCTCTTTTCTCATCTGCATCAATGATCTACCGAATGCATCACAGCTACTCAAACCCATATTATATGCAGATGACACTACATATGTCTTCTCCCACCCTAACACAGTCATACTCGCCAACACTGTCAATGCCGAATTGCAGAAAATATCTGCCTGGATGATGACTAATAAACTTACCCTGAATACTGATAAAACCCATTTCATTCAGTTTGGAAACAAAGCTGCAAATGTTCCACTTAACATAACGCTAAATGGATCACCAGTCACAAGACATACAGAGGGAAAATTCCTAGGTATGCACCTTGACAGTAGCCTTAAGTTCCAGACATATTTACAACAACTCACCAAGAAAATCTCTAAGACTGTAGGCATACTATCAAAGATACGGTACTGCATTCCACAGTCAGCTCTCCTGGCACTGTATCATTCACTAATATACCCTTATCTCACATATGGAATTTGTGCATGGGGATCAACAACATTAAATCACCTAAGACCTCTAATAACCCAGCAAAAGGCAGCAGTCAGAATGATAACAAATTCCCACTCCCAACAGCATACTCCACCAATTTTCATACCTGGAGTTTACCTGGAGAGAGTTCTGGGAGTCAACGCCCCCGCGGCCCGGTCTGTGACCAGGCCTCCTGGTGGATCAGAGCCTGATCAATCAGGCTGTTACTGCTGGCTGCACGCAAACCAACGTACAAGCCACAGCCCGGCTGATCAGGAACCGACTTTAGGTGCTTGTCCAGTGCCAGCTTGAAGACTGCCAGGGGTCTGTTGGTAATCCCCCTTATGTATGCTGGGAGGCAGTTGAACAGTCTCGGGCCCCTGACACTTATTGTATGGTCTCTTAACGTGCTAGTGACACCCCTGCTTTTCATTGGGGGGATGTTTCATCGTCTGCCAAGTCTTTTGCTTTCGTAGCAAGTGATTTTCGTGTGCAAGTTCGGTACTAGTCCCTCTAGGATTTTCCAGGTGTATATAATCATGTATCTCTCCCGCCTGCGTTACAGGGAATACAGGTTCAGGAACCTCAAGCGCTCCCAGTAATTGAGGTGTTTTATCTCCGTTATGCGCGCCGTGAAGGTTCTCTGTACATTTTCTAGGTCAGCAATTTCACCTGCCTTGAAAGGTGCTGTTAGTGTGCAGCAATATTCCAGCCTAGATAGAACAAGTGACCTGAAGAGTGTCATCATGGGCTTGGCATCCCTCGTTTTGAAGGTTCTCATTATCCATCCTGTCATTTTTCTAGCAGATGCGATCGATACAATGTTATGGTCCTTGAAGGTGAGATCCTCCGACATGATCACTCCCAGGTCTTTGACGTTGGTGTTTCGCTCTATTTTGTGGCCAGAATTTGTTTTGTATTCTGATGAAGATTTAATTTCCTCGTGTTTACCATATCTGAGTAATTGAAATTTCTCATCGTTGAACATATTGTTTTCTGCAGCCCACTGAAAGATTTGGTTGATGTCCGCCTGGAGCCTTGTAGTGTCTGCAATGGAAGACACTGTCATGCAGATTCGGGTGTCATCTGCAAAGGAAGACATGGTGCTGTGGCTGACATCCTTGTGTATGTCAGATATGAGGATGTGGAACAAGATGGGAGTGAGTACTGTGCCTTGTGGAACAGAGCTTTTCACTGTGCCTGCCTCGGACTTTACTCTGTTGACTACTACTCTCTGTGTTCTGTTAGTGAGGAAATTATAGATCCATCGACCGACTTTTCCTGTTATTCCTTTAGCACGCATTTTGTGCGCTATTACGCCATGGTCACACTTGTCGAAGGCTTTTGCAAAGTCTGTATATATTACATCTGCATTCTTTTTGTCTTCTAGTGCATCTAGGACCTTGTCGTAGTGATCCAATAGTTGAGACAGACAGGAGCGACCTGTTCTAAACCCATGTTGCCCTGGGTTGTGTAACTGATGGGTTTCTAGATGGGTGGTGATCTTGCTTCTTAGGACTCTTTCAAAGATTTTTATGATATGGGATGTTAGTGCTATCGGTCTGTAGTTCTTTGCTGTTGCTTTACTGCCCCCTTTGTGGAGTGGGGCTATGTCTGTTGTTTTTAGTAACTGTGGGACGACCCCCGTGTCCATGCTCCCTCTCCATAGGATGGTAAAGGCTCGTGATAGGGGCTTCTTGCAGTTCTTGATGAACACGGAGTTCCATGAGTCTGGCCCTGGGGCAGAGTGCATGGGCATGTCATTTATCGCCTGTTCGAAGTCATTTGGCATCAGGATAACATCAGATAGGCTTGTGTTAACCAAATTCTGTGGCTCTCTCATAAAAAATTCATTTTGATCTTCTACTCTCAGTCTGGTTAATGGCTTGCTAAAAACTGAGTCATATTGGGACTTGAGTAGCTCACTCATTTCCTTGCTGTCATCTGTGTAGGACCCATCTTGTTTAAGTAAGGGCCCAATACTGGATGTTGTTCTCGACTTTGATTTGGCATAGGAGAAGAAATACTTTGGGTTTCTTTCGATTTCATTTATGGCTTTTAGTTCTTCCCGTGATTCCTGACTCCTATAAGATTCCTTTAGCTTAAGTTCGATGTTTGCTATTTCTCTGACCAGTGTCTCCCTACGCATTTCAGATAGATTGACCTCTTTTAGCTGCTCTGTTATTCTTTTCCGTCGCCTGTAAAGAGAGCGCCTGTCTCTTTCTATTTTACATCTACTCCTCCTTTTTCTTAGAGGAATAAGTCTTGTGCATACATCGAGTGCCACCAAGTTAATCTGTTCTAGGCATAAGTTGGGGTCTGTGTTGCTTAGTATATCTTCCCAGCTTATATCGGTTAGGACTTGGTTTACTTGGTCCCACTTTATGTTTTTGTTATTGAAGTTGAATTTGGTGAATGCTCCCTCGTGACTAATCTCATTTTGTCGGTCTGGGGCTCTGCGCATACATGTCTGAACCTCAATTATGTTGTGATCTGAGTATATTGTTTTTGATATGGTGACATTTCTTATCAGATCATCATTGTTAGTGAAGATGAGGTCTAGTGTATTCTCCATTCTAGTAGGTTCTATTATTTGCTGGTTGAAATTGAATTTTGTGCAGAGATTTAAAAGCTCGTGTGAGTGTGAGTTTTCATCAGAGCTGCCTCCTGGTGTTATTACTGCAACAATGTTATTTGCTATATTCCTCCATTTTAGGTGCCTTAAGTTGAAATCCCCCAGGAGCAAGATGTTGTGTACAGGAGCTGGAAGATTTTCCAGACAGTGGTCAATTTTTAACAGCTGTTCCTGGAATTGCTGGGATGTTGCATCCGGAGGCTTGTAGACTACCACAATGACTAGGTTTTGGTTCTCGACCTTTACTGCTAAAACTTCCACTACATCATTTGAGGCATTAAGCAGTTCTGTGCAAACAAGTGACTCTGCAATGTACAGGCCAACCTCCCCCTTTTGCCTGTTCACTCTGTCACATCTGTATAGGATGTAACCTGGGATCCATATTTCGTTGTCTAAGTGATCCTTTATGTGGGTCTCAGTGAAAGCCGCGAACATTGCCTTTGCCTCTGCAAGCAGTCCACGGTTGAAAGGTATTTTGTTGTTTGTTGCTGGCTTTAGACCCTGTATATTTGCAAAGAAGAATGTCATCGGACTGGTGGTATTGTTGGTACTGGGGGGGGATTTTTTTTCCGGCATTAGTATCTGTATCTGTTGGTTTGGAGTGGACGCCATCGACTGTGGTTCCACTCCAGGAATGACTGGATTTGGTGTACAATTTCTGCCATTTCCTGCCAGTTTTTTTTCCTTCCTGGCACTAAAAAACCTCTCCCTCTTGAGTGGCTGTGGCTACCCAGGTTTTCCCATGGCCTGGATGTTTTGTATCTTTTTGTCCCCTTTAGATGGTGTGCCTGGCAATTTAAGTTGTAGCACAGTCTTTCCTGTACTGAAGAGGTACACTTTTCAGGGTGAAAAAGCTTACAGGAAGAGAGTTTGCATTTTCCTGTTGTCATATGGGCACGGCATTTTCTAGGGTAGTCATAGTTGCACGTCCCATCTGTTTTTCCAGATTTCCCATGTCTGCAGATACCTAGTGCATAGTATGTGCACAGGCTTGGTTTCTGTTTGCCTTGGGTTTCTGTGACTGTATTGCCTGTTGGTGCATGTTTACCTGTCTTATTCCTATCTTCCCTAGCACCAACAATGGAGCTCCCACCAGTTGTTTTTGGTAATATATCCTCACTATTGCTAGTGGAGTCCTCTTGTTTGCTATTTCCTGTTGTATTTCTTGTTTGCAATATTGGTTTTATCTTATCTTTGACTACACTTGTTTCCCCACTATGGCTCCTGTCCCCTATGAGGTCATTTATATGCATTCCTTCCTGCGTATAATTCCCGACTACCTGGACAAAATCTCCAGCTTCACCATTACTGTCTCCCAGGACAGCACCTCCAGCTTCACCATTACTGTCTCCCAGGACAGCATCTCCAACTTCACCATTACTGTCTCCCAGGACAGCACCTCCAGCTTCACCATTTCTGTCTCCCAGGACAGCACCTCCAGCTTCACCATTACTGTCTCCCAGGACAGCATCTCCAGCTTCACCATTACTGTCTCCCAGGACAGCATCTCCAGCTTCACCATTACTGTCTCCCAGGACAGCACCTCCAGCTTCACCATTTCTGTCTCCCAGGACAGCACCTCCAGCTTCACCATTACTGTCTCCCAGGACAGCACCTCCAGCTTCACCATTACTGTCTCCCAGGACAGCACCTCCAGCTTCACCATTACTGTCTCCCAGGACAGCACTATCAGCCCCACATTTACTGACTACCAGGACATCACCTCCAGCCTTACAGTTTCTGACTACATGGCCAGTATCAAGGGCAGTACCATTCAGCCCAGACTTTTTATGTTCCCATCTGTTGTAGAAAGCTTCCAGGTTGTCTATGAAAGCAGCTTTGATGTTATCCTCTTTTAATACCCTTGTGATTTTAGTCCACAGATTTATCTCCTTTGGGCATACCCAAAAACACTTCCCTGTTTTAATACTGCTTGTAGCTAGTTCTTGGATATCTGCACAAGGGGCGTGACACCAATTTCCACAAAAATGACAATTTATCCATGTGGAAGCCCGTTTGTTTGATTTATTGCAGACTACACACAGCTTCATAATGATTTGAATGGTTGATTTACTGTAATTCTACTAGCAACCTCTTGAATACTCTATTAATAACCTCTTTAAGTAAAGCTCTAGCTATCTGTATTTCTATTTCTAACTGTACTTTTATATCAGGACAGCTTACCGGAGTACGCTCTTGGAGTTTGTTTTATATTTATTGTTTGTGTTTATAAGGGTGCCTACAACCCCATCCATTTACAGTCTGCTTTATTGTCCAACGAATCCGTTTGAAACCGGCCAAGGGTTCGACCAGTCGAGGGTTCGGTCCAGTCGAGGGTTCGGAGCCAGTCTGATCTGATCAGTGGGTCACTTATTTAAAACATACTGGTCGGTGATTTGGGCTAACACATGAAGGATCTACTGGAAAATTCTACCCGAGTAATAAGTCTAAATCTGCTGACCATTAAGAACATCCATACTTATTCATATGCCTACTACATACACAGAACAATACATGCAAATATAAACCCTTCACTCAAACTTCTCCTCACCAACCTTAACAGGACACACGACCATAACACAAGACACAGATCTCATTTTGATGTTCCCCGTGTCCATATCACACTGTGTAAAAACTCTATGCACATAAAGGGCGCCAAAATATGGAATTCATTACCAGAAGATACTAAAGTAACCCAGTCTGATAATCAATTTAAGACTCTTCTCAAAAGCCACTTAATCACCCTAGACTAAATGCTCAATACTCAGCATTCCCATACTCAATACGTATTCCCATATAATTTCAATAATTACTTTTGAACCTATTATCCATTGTCGACAGGAATATAATTGAATCATTGTTTCACAAAAAGCATTTTTGAATATATGAATATATCTTTTGTTTTATATAAATTAGATTCACTTATAATTAATAGATCTAATGTACAACTATGATATAATTCTTCAGTGTTAAGTAGTCAGTAAGCCAATAATGTTAAGTAGGCCCATAATGCCTAGGCATAATAGAGGCTTGCTGCATTGCAACCCATTATTGTAAATACATAATCTCAATATACTATTTGCAAAGACATAAATAAATAAATAAATAAAATATAATAATGTGTTGGTTATAGTATTATATTAAAAGAGGTTTCGTCTGCCTGGGACTATTTTATTAATTCATACAGAGACAAGTAAAGCATGAGGCCACATAATGGTTGATGAGAGGTGAGATGTTCACTTTAGCAACCTATATACCTAGCATTGTTTTAGAATAAAGGAAACCTGACACTGGTCGGTAGGCCACTGCAGCAAGTTTATTCACGTACAGGTACACATAATTACAGTTATGTACATAAATTTTTATACATTGCAGCATATGTGTAGATTACCTAGAATAACCCAAGAAAGTCAGGCAAAGTGACTTACTTCGTTTGGGGTCCTTGTATTTCCATTTAAGAGTACCTCTCATAAACTAAAATCTGATGCAACTCTGCTCCCTGGATGACTGTTCAAGCAATTATATCTCATATTTGTTATGTATATATGTACTTGAAAAAACCTACTCATAAAGTGTTAAAACTGTGTACTCATTATTCTTGGACACTTTAACCCTTTCAGGGTCGAGAAGCCCTCTCCTAAACTTGTTCTCAGGGTCAAAAATTTTTTGGAAAAAAAATTATTTTTTCTTATGAAATGATAGAGCATCTTTTCCCGATCATAATGACACCAAAAGTTTGAAATCTGATGGAAAACTTATGAAATTATGCTCCACAAAGTTAGCAGTCTCAATGATGTTTATGCATCCGCGATTTCGCCCACTTTGAGCCCTATTTTCGGCCAATTCCAGTGTACTAGTCGACAAAAATCATAACTATTTTGCTAGAATTCCATTTTTTCTATCGAATGAGTACAAGAAACCACCCATTTACCGATCTAAGCTATCCAATTAAAGTGGTCAGAAATTGGCAATTTTGCCAATTTCACAAATTTTAACCCTTTGACTGTTTCCGACGTATAAATACGTCTTATGAGCCAATGTTTCTGACGTATTTATACGCACAAATTCTAGCGGCTTCAAATCGCGCGCCAAAGGCCTGGTAGGCCTACACGGGAGAGAATGGGTCTCAGTGGTCGGTGTGCACCCTGTGAAAAAAATCTGGGACCTAGCGGTGCATTGTGGGAACGCATGTTGTCAGTCCATTTTCACCATGCCTCTCAGTAAGAAGTTCCTCACTCCTCGGCGGATTGGAGGTCTTTTGTTCCCAAGTGATAGCTCTAACAGCGATGAAAATGTCAGTGACAGTGAATTCAAGGGTTTTCAAGTGAGTGTTACCGAAAAAAGTGCCCAGGATAACGTAAATAGTGACGAAAACCCAGATGACCCACAACCTTCGACCTCTGGTGCTGTGCCGGCTTGTTCACATTCACCTTCGCCTGTACCAGGACGAAAGAGGAAACTATTTGGTCGTGTACAACACCCTGATGATAGCAGTGATAGTGATAGTGATAGTGATAGTGATTTCAAGGTCATTGAAAGCAGTTCTAGTGACAGTGAGAGTGAATATTCCCCAGTGAAGCGCCAGTATGTACGACGTAGCATGCGGTCTGGTAGTGTTTCATATGTTGTTCCAAGGGGAAGGAGAAACTCTGGGAGCACATCCCGTGGCCCAACACCACGACCTGATAGTGAAGATGACGATATTGTAACGATGGGTATGAATGGTGACAGTGAGGGAGGAGGCAGTGGTGGTGATAGTGAGGGTGGCACGGCCCATGTGGCACCATCACCGGGCCACGCTACTAGCCACGCGGCTGACTCAGCAGAACAACCAGCCTCACCCTACCCCACACTGCCACAACCTGCACCACCACAACCTGCACAGCCACAACCACAGCCACAACCACGGTACAATATCCAGACCCCACCAGCAGACCGCATCTGGGATTGGCAGGACGGTGACGAGTTTGTTCCCAGTCCCCATGACTTTGATGAAACACAAAGTGGAATAAAGCCATCTTGTCCACTTGGGAACAATGCCAGTGAACTGGACTGCTTTGAGTTATTCTTCGATGAACCCCTGATGGACATCATTGTCAGGGAAACCAACACATACTGTGAATACACCATGGCAAATACAATTCTCTCACCAAAATCACGGCTACACAAGTGGAAGGAGACAACTGTGGCAGAGATGTACCTGTTTTTTGCCACAATAATGCTTATGCCACATGTGTATAAGCACACTGTCACCACATACTGGACAACAGATCGCCTGATTTCAACTCCAGGTTTTAGTGACATTATAGGTGTCAATCGTTTCCTGATACTGTTGCGTATGTTACACTTTTCAGACAAAACCAGGCCTGACAGAAGCGACAGGTTATATAAGATAAGAAATGTGTTTATGTACCTGAAACAAAAGTGCTGCATGTATTTTTATCCCTTCAGGAAGCTTGTTATTGATGAGTCCTTGATTTTATTCAAAGGAAGACTCTCATTCAAGCAATATATACCAAGCAAGAGGAAACGCTTTGGTATAAAGCTATTTGTACTGTGTGATTGCAGAAGTGGTCTTGTTTTAGATATTATTGTGTACACTGGCAGTAATACTTTGAGAGATACCATGAAGTTATTGGGTATCTCTGGTGATGTGGTTCGAACAATGATGGAACCATATCTTGGTAAGGGGCATATGTTATTTACTGATAACTGGTACACAAGCCCCTTACTCAGTGATTTCTTGCGAGTGAACTTGACAGACGTGTGTGGCACAGTGCGTGGTAATCGCAAACATATGCCAAGGTTCGACGCTGGCACTCGCAGAGGTGAGGTGCAAGCCTTTGCTGCCAATGACATCATGGCATTTCGGTGGCATGACAAACGTGATGTCACATTGTTGACATCATTTCACACAAACGAAATGGTACCCAGTGGCAGGGACAACAGAGAGACCAATGAACCCATTCTAAAGCCTGCAGCTGTCATGGACTACAACCTCAATATGCGCTTAGTGGACAAATGTGACATGCAGATTGGGTTTGCAGACTGTGTACGCAAGAGTTATAAGTGGTATATCAAACTTTTTTTCCATCTTGTTGATATCTCTATGCTAAATGCTTATAACATATACAAGTTGAAAACCAACAAAACACCAAAATATGGTGAATTTTGCCTGTCAGTAATCAGACAAATAATTGCAAAGTACCAAGGAGCAACTCCTGCAATAGATCAGTGCCCACAGACGTCATCTTGTTTGAGGCCTGGTGATCACTACCCCATACAACTGCCTCCTACTACTGCCAAGAAAAATGCTCAGAAGAGGTGCTATGTATGTATGCATACCACAAAATGCCCACAAACATGCAGAGACACTCATTTTATGTGTGAGGAGTGTGAAGTGCCCCTCTGCATATACCCATGTTTCAAAGAGTTCCACAAGCTGCAGCAGTTCTAGGAACGTGTTTAGTGACTGTACATATGTATATATATTATGGAACAATAGTAATAAACATTGTTTTGTATTGTTTGTTTGTGTAAACAAAGTGTATACACAAACTAATAGTGATAAAGTTTGTTCTGTTATTGTGTTGTAAATAATGAGTGTATATTTGAACAATGCACCTTACATTGGTCTCACAGGCCACATAAGTTACCTGGAAAAGAAAAATATTGAAAAATGCAAGAAACCTTTGAATTAGAGTAAATAAAAGAATACGTCAATTTCTGAAAACTTTGCGGCTCTATATCTCGGTAAGTACTGATGGCAAAAATTTTTTTTTAGGCTTAAAACACTAGTAAAAATATTCCTAACATTTTCATAAGAAAAAATAATTTTTTTTTTTTCGAATATTTGGCGACATAGAATGACAGTTTCAGAGACGGGCCTGAAACAGTCAAAGGGTTAAAAGATGCCAATTTCCAAATATTGTCCAGAATAAACAAGACAGACATTCCTGGCACTAAAATAGCATTTTCTCTGTTCATTAGTCACGTACCCAGGCCTCTTTTACATTTCTTTTGCTTTTCACTTTGAAATTTTATTCTTACAAAAAATAGAAGGTTTACTGTTATTAGTGTAGAAATGGTATAAATAATATCAGCACACTTGTGAAAGAATATGAGACTCACCAGTTGACGTGTATTGGACGCTTGGCATGATTTACCTTTGAACTTCGGCAAAAATCGAACATTTCTGCAAATTTGAGCTCAGTTTCAAAGTACTTTTCATTGCGAAACCAATCAAAATCATCTCAATTTCTGTAATATGTCTTCCATTCTGTAAAATGAGACCAGGAAAACTAGAATACAACCATAAATACCATACGAAAATGCAGTGCAAAGTCGCTGTTTTAATCCAAAAACACGGTCAAAGATTTATTTTGTTTTCATTATGCACTGTGTGCTGCAGGATTTTTTTTATACTGTGCACACTAACCACATAGACCCATTCTTTCATATGCAGGCCTACCAGCTTTCTCTCACTAGATTTCAAGGCGCTAGAATTTACGCGTACTAGTACATGTGTAAGTCAATAACCCTGTTGCGTAAGACGTACTAGTACGTCGGAAACCCTGAAAGGGTTAATTGTTTCAAACCCACATTCTGAATTGTTCATTATTAACAGTACCAACTTTTTTTTTAGGCAGTTTTAATCATAGTTTAAGCATGTTTAAAATCTTGTGCATAATTATGGGCTTTTCATATACAGTACAGTATCTAGGGCAGTGGTTCTTAACCTGGGGGTCGTGACCCCCTGAGGGGTCATTTGGGGTTTCTCGGGGGTCACAAAGGGCTCAGGAAAATATAATTTATTTTCATATACAGTGGACCCCCGCATAACGATCACCTCCGAATGCGACCAATTATGTAAGTGTATTTATGTAAGTGCGTTTGTACATGTATGTTTGGGGGTCTGAAATGGACTAATCTACTTCACAATATTCCTTATGGGAACAAATTCGGTCAGTACTGGCACCTGAACATACTTCTGGAGTGAAAAAATATCGTTAACTGGGGGTCCACTGTATTTGAATTAGACAGTTGGGCTTTTACCTGTTTGGTGAGTGGCAACACTGATCACATGTGCAGTGATCTGCTACAGTAAACACATCAACCACACCCAGTCACTTGGTCAGTTCATAGCTATGGTGGGGAATGTCCATATGTCGCTCTTGCTCCTTGCTCCCAAGGCAGTTTCCTGTTTGCATTATGTCTGCCAAGAAGTGTATGTACAATGAAGCCTTTCTCAAGATGGGTTTCACAAGCATCATTCAGAACTCTGTGGTCAAGCTGCAATGTGTCATTTGCACCAATTTTTTGAGCATGAGAGTATGACATCAAGCAAACTGAAAGTCCATTTTGAGTCTTGCCACAGCCATCTGGTGGACAAAAGCTTGGACTTTTTCAAGCGAAAAGAAGCTTCTCTGAAGGCCAGTCGTATCGATTCCACTGGTCATTTCGCTCGTCAGAATGAAGCAGTGTTGGAGGCTTCATGCAGAATTGCTCTAAAAATCGTGCAGACCAAGAAGCCTCATACCACTAGCGAAGGCCTGATTAAACCTTGCATTTTGGAAGCAATGAAGGTGGTTCTTGGAGAACAGCAGGCAAACAAGTTGAGGGCAATTCCCCTTTTGAATGATACAGTCAGAAGTTGGATCTCGGACGTGAGTGAGGTTATTTTGCTGCAGGTAGTGGCTGCTGTGAGGAGTAGTCCTGTGTATTCATTGCAACTGGATGAGTCAACAGATGTTGCTTCATGTTCTCAACTTCTTGTTTATGTTCATTACCTTGACAGGGAAGTTATGAAGGAGTACTTGTTCTCTGAACCATTGGCCACAACCACTTGTGGAGAAGATATTTTCAAAATCCTTGAAGCCTTTCTCTTTAAACATGAGCTAGGCTGGGAAGCACTTGTCAGAGTGTGTACAGATGGGGCTCCTTGTATGACCTCTTGCAAATCCGGCTTCAAAGCCTTCATGAAGAATGTTGCTACACATGTCTCCTTCACTCACTGTATGATTCATTGTCATGTTTTGGTAATGGAGATTCTCCCACCTGGACTTCAAGAAGTGCTCACAGGCGTTGTAAATATTGTGAACCATATCCGAGGGAGTGCAACGACTTCAAGGATTTTTAAAATGCTTTGTGAAGAAATGGGTGCTGACTTCTCTGCTCTCCTATTTCACACAGAAGTACGTTGGCTCTCATGTGGCAAGATTCTAAATCACATGCTACAACTTCGAGAGGAAATAACAGTGCTGTTGGAATGAGGTCATACGGCAAAGGAGAATCTTCTTCATCAGAAGATGCAGGATGACTGTTCTGTAACAAAGGTTGCCTACTTGGTAGATTTCTTCTCTGAAGTGAATTCCCTGAATATTTCACCCCAAGGAAACTTTACAATGCTGCACACAGCTCATGACAAAGTGGCAGCATTCAGATGTAAAATTCAACTTTACCAGAAGAGTTGAGGACAGTGACACAACTTTCTTCACTCAGATGACGACGATGACTCCTGGATTCTATGTCAGATGCTGAATGCAGTTTCTGTAATATGCACAGCATTTCGGGCAAACTTAAGACTATCTTAAGATTAATAAGGCAGTGACTAATTGAGCGCTTATATAATGTAGAACAAACTAAAACAATTATAATATGAAGTATTATAATTTAGTAGATTTTAAAACAATGAGATTGAAACACTTATACTAAGTTTGAAGTAATGAGTAAATGGTTGAGCAATCATCATCAATATACAATAATGAAATTGAAACAATTTTAAATTTGAAGTAAATTATCAAATAGTTGAGCAGTCTTAAATTATTTAGAAGTTTTTTGAGTAGCTTTTGAGTAACTGGTAGGTATTAAGTAAAGTGTTTTTCTGGTTAATTTTGGGCGATGAGGTGATTTCTAAGTAGGGCCTTAAATTGATTTGCAAAAAGGGATTACAGTGTGTGTTCTGGCAATGAATTCCAGATCTTCGGGCCCTTTATGTGCATAGCATTTTTGCATAGGGAGAGAGGGACACGTGGGATATCGAAGAGTGATTTGCGTCTCATATTATGGCTGTGTGTTCTGTTATTAAAGGTTTAAGGTGATTTGCTGTGGTTGAGCCCCATGCACAAATACCATAGGTGAGGTAAGGGTAAATGAGAGAGTGGTAAAGAGCAAGAAGATCCATTTCGGGTACATAGTACCGTATTTTTGGTAGGATGCCTACTGTTTTAGAGACTTTCCTGGATATTTGCTGTATGTGGGTTTGGAATTTGAGACTGCAGTCAAGGTGGAGACCTAGAAATTTTCCGTGTGTGTGTCATGAAATGGGTGAACCAGCTGTACATTTGAAGCTGTTTTCAAATAGCATGAAGTAGGTTTTGTCTATATTGAGAATAAATTTGTTGGTAGTCATCCAAGTAGATATTTTTAGAAGTACATCATTTATAGTGTCTGTTAGTATGGTTAGGTTTGGGTGAGAGAAGACATCAGCAGTATCATCTGCAAGTAAAATGGATTTAAGGAGCTTTGATGCATTTCAGAGGCCATTGATTTAAATAAGAAAGAGAAGTGGGCCAAGGACTCTACCCTGTGGTACTCCAACAAGAACAGGTTGTGCAGTGGAGTTAGCCCCATTTGTGTATACATACTGGTTTCTATTTCTAAGATAAGATTTTATGTAATTGAGAGAGTGACCTCTGACCCCATAATGTTCGAGTTTTAGGTGCAATAGGTCATGGTCATCTGTGTCAAATGCTTTTCATAGGTCTATGAAAAGTCCCAGGGGAATTTAATTTTTTTGAGTGCTGAATATATTAGTTCAAGCATGTGTATAATTGCATTGTTAGTACAGGTGCACATCCATTCATATGAAACCTTTGGGGCCTGTATTGTTTCGAATTTCAGACTTTTTTGAATTTCAGAACGATTCTCAATCCTGCCATGTGGCGGCGTGACCCAGCGTGGAGATGACTGAAGCTCCACACTCCACGAATAAACTTTGGTTTTTGGAGCTTTTTGAATTTCAGATAAAGGGATATGGACCTGTACTTTTTTTCAGTCTAAATCCAAACTGACAAGGGTTAGGTATGTTGTGGGATACTAAGTAGGAGTAGACTTGTTTGTGAATTAATTTTTCGAAGATTTTTAGATAGTAGGGGCAGATTTCATATAGGCCAATAGTTGTTCAGTTCCACTGGATCACCTCCTTTGAGGATCGGGGTGACCCTTGCTCTCTTGAGTATGGATGGGAAGGCGGAAGATTCAATGGATTTGTTAAAGAGAGTTGCAATAATTGGTGACAACATATGAGAAACTTTTTTATACATGAGTGGTGGCAAGTTGTTTAGGTCTCCTGTCTTGTTAAGTGTTTTGATGATGAGCAAGATTTCAGTAGGGTTTGTTGGGGCTAGAAATAGAGTATCTGGGTAGTTACCAGTGAGGTAGTCTTTTGGCTTAATGTTTGTGCTTAGGATTTTCCATGCTAGCTTTGTTCCTTTGTTGCATGTACACCCACCAGGTTGAGTGAGTGAATGTTGCAATTCACAGACACTGAGAGGTTGTTTTTCTCACTTATTCTTTGATGAACACCACTTTTGTGTAAAGCCATCACAGCATTTTTACCTAATAATTTATATACAGTAAGTGGTTTAACAATCTAGCCATCCTAGTGCTTCTCACCCATGATAATCAAAGCCAGATCATACATCTGAAGAAAATTCTTTTTTCTTTTTTTTTTTTTCACTGTCTGAAGATGGCTTGTCTGGCTTTAACCCTTTCAGGGTCCTCAGGCCCTCTCCGAGACTTGTTCTCAGGGTCGCCAAATTTAAAAAAAAATTTATTTTTTCTTATGAAAAGATAGAGAATCTTTTCCCGATCATAATGACATCAAAAGTATGAAATTTGATGGAAAACTTACGGAATTATGCTCTCGCGAAGTTAGCGGTCTCGACGATGTTTACACATCGGCGATTTTGCCCACTTTGAGCCCTATTTTCAGTTAATTCCAGTGTACTAGTCGACAAAAATCATAACTATTTCGCTAGAACTCCATTTTTTCTATCGAATGAGTACAAGAAACCACCCATTTACCGATTTCAACTATCCAATAAAGTGGTCAGAATTTAGCAATTTTGCCAATTTCCGAATAGGGTCCAGAAAAAACAAGAAAGACATTCCTGGTTAGTCACATCCCCAGGCCCCTCTTATATTTCTTTGGCTTTCCACTTTGAAATTTTATTCTTACAAAAAAATAGAAGATTTACTGTTATGCGGACTACTGCATTAGTGTAGAAATGGTATAAATCATATCAGCACACTTGTGAAAGAATAATTTTCCCCATAAGAAATAATGGAAATAAAATTAATCCGTGCAAGACGCCCAAAAGTATGAAAAAAATTTTTTTTTACCACATGAAATGTTAATTTTAATACACACAAACTGAAAAAGGCATGCACAATTACATGACACTTACTTTTATTGAAGATCTGGTGATGATTGATGGGATGGGAGGAGGGGAGAGCATTATCTTCTTACTGTTTAGAAGGGGAATCCCCTTCCATTACGACTTGAGGTAGCAAGTCCTTTTCCGGGGTTACTTCCCTTCTTCTTTTAATGCCACTAGGACCAGCTTGAGAGTCACTGGACCTCTGTCGCACAACAAATCTGTCCATAGAGCTCTGTATCTCCCGTTCCTTTACGATTTGTCTAAAATGGGCCACAACATTGTCATTGAAATAGTCACCAGCACGGCTTGCAACAGCTGTGTCAGGGTGATTTTCATCTATAAAGGTTTGCAGTTCAACCCACTGTGCACACATTTCCTTAATCTTTGAAGTAGGCACAATGGATTCCACAACTGGCATAGGCTTCTCAGGGTTAGCCCCAAACCCTTCAAAATCTTTCTTAATTTCCATACTAATTCTCACCCTTTTTACCACAGGGTTGGCACTAGAAGCTTTCTTGGGGCCCATGGTCACTTATTTTCCAGAAACAGCACCGAAAACACTGTAATAATACGAAATATTCCGAGTGTATGCTTGGATGTTACCGCGGAGGCTGGCTGGTAAACAATGGGACGGGCGGCACATGTGAGGGCACATTGGACGCGTCTTGGACGAAAATCGGTGAGCGGGTTTTTAATCGGTATGCGCGGCAAAAATTTTGCGATAAAAGTAAGCGGTATGCGGAAAAATCGCTATGTGATGCCATCGTTATGCGGGGGTCCACTGTATTAGACTCACCAGTTGACGTGTATTGGATGCTTGGCATGATTTGTTTACTTTTGAACTTTGGTAAAAATCGAACATTTCTGCAACTTTGAGCTCAATTTCAACGTACTTTTCATTGTAAAACCAGTCAAAATCATCTCAATTTCCATAATATGTCTTTCATTCTATAAATGAGACCAGGAAAACTAGAATACAACCATAAATACCATACGAAAATACACTGCAATGTTGCTGTTTTAATCCAAAAACACGGTCAAAGTTTTTTTTTTTCTCATTATGCGCTGTGTGCTGCAGGATTTTTTTTATACTGCGCACACTGACCACATAGACCCATTCTTTCATATGTAAGCCTACCAACTTTCTCTTGCTAGATTTGAGGGCGCTAGAATTTAGGCATACTAGTACGTCAAAAACCCTGGTGCGTAAGCCATACTAGTACCGCCGAAACCCTGAAAGGGTTAATAGAAACTCTTTAGTGGTGCCCCCCTTCAAGTGGCACCCAGGGCACATGCCATTCCTGCCACACCTTAGGTATACCAATGTGTCTCAAGAAATCGTAATGACATGATTGCAAACAAACCATACCCCCGGCCGGGATTGAACCCGCGGTCATAGAGTCTCAAAACTCCAGCCCGTCGCGTTAGCCACTAGACCAGCTAGCCACAATAAGATTCATCCAACTAGGTATATTTCTACACCATAGGAAGGTTAGCACAGGTCACAGGCACCTCTGTGACCACAAATGCATTTGTGGTCACAGAGGTGCCTGTGCTAACCTTCCTATGGTGTAGAAATATACCTAGTTGGATGAATCTTATTGTGGCTAGCTGGTCTAGTGGCTAACGCGACGGGCTGGAGTTTTGAGACTCTATGACCGCGGGTTCAATCCCGGCTGTGGGTATGGTTTTTATGCCAATGTGTGTTCTACCAGGTGTGCATGCATTCATCCTTTATATGACTTTTTAAGTTAGAGATAGAGTGCATTAATGAATCTGAAATACAGCTTCTCCTTACTTAGTGACGTACTTGTTTACCGACAACTCAGATTTACAACAGGCTCTCTGACCAGTATGCCTACCTAAATAATGTATGTATATTAGAGCTGATTTCCTCTATTCTGTTTATTACAATGTACAGTACACTACTATATTAACATTTAAAAATATGCCAGAAATGTTATAAATGGTACAAAAATGACATTAAAGCAATATCAAAGATGGTTAACACAAACCCACTACCATTATAACATGCTCCTCACTTAGCGACGAATTCGTTTACCAAAATGGTCTTAGGAACGGAACTCCGCCGTTAAGTGAGGATAGGCTGTACACTGAAAGGCAGTTAAACCAAACATTCTTTGTTTAATAATTTTGTACACTTTAATATAGGGGTGTCCATGTAATGTATTAAGATTTAATGTTTAAAAATATAACTTTTAGCTCCTTTACTGGTCTTCAGTTTTTCTCTCAAACTGTTAAAATTTCTTTAGCGCAGTTAAAACACAACATTTTTCCTTTTTCAGAAAAGAAGTTTGTTTCATCAAAGCTCAACAAATTTATGCATCCACGAAATCCGTACCGTACTCCTCCCAGCTTCAAAAAGCTTTCCATGAAATTTCCAGAATTTCGAGCTTACTGCACTTATGATGTCAGTGGTAAAGTTCATTTAGACTTCAAGAATCCAAGAGCTGTACGTGCTCTCACAACCAGCCTTCTGGACCAAGATTTTGATCTTAAGGTGAGTTTTCATCATGTTTATGTTTATGTTCACCAGATCAATAATGCAACTATTAATTACTTCTTTCTTCCACTATACCCAATTACAACTAACTTCAAACATGTAACGTATAGTATAATTCTGACAAGTAGTTTGCTGCCTGACCCCTTCAGGTTTTGCGTTTAACTTGTTTATGATTTTATTATTATTATTATTATTAAGTAGTTTGCCTTAGTTTTATTCTGCCTAAAATTGGTGCATGGTAATTGGCTTTTGTTAATAAATTACAAACTGTTAACCATGCTTTATAACAGTTTGGTATATTTTTAAAATAATTTAATATTTTCATCAATATAAAGTGAAGCGTTACAGATAGCAGGGGTAAACTCAGCATCTGAACTTTGATAAACAAGACCTTAAAACTCTGCTTCTCTTATTTGGTTCTGATGCATAAATACTGTACTGAAAAGTGAAATTGGGTGGGTGCAACAGTGGGGCAACAGAGATGGAGATTAAACTGGACAGATTATCATGTAAGACCATATTGAGGCTAGGACAGGAAGGAAATAAGGTGTGGCATTTTGTAAATGGGCCTCCCAAGTACCTAACACAGAAAGTTATCTTTCAGGGTTCAAAACAGTTTCAGTAATAATTCAATTCAATTCAATTCAATTCAAAATTTATTCTCTATGAGGATTACAATGCTGAGTTTACAGAATTTGGTTATTGTGTGGTTTACATGTAGTGAAATAATAATTACAGAGCGTACCACTAGAACACCTAGCATGGCTAGGCATTTCGGGCAGACTTAAATTAAATCTTAAGTTTAAAATATTACAAAATTATGAGGTTAGTTGGTATTATGGCTAAGTGACTAAATACTAGTTTGTGAGTTTAGCAATGTGAATGCTTTTGTTTTGGCACTATACATAGTTTCAGTATTGGAGTATCACAGGCCAACTTATGACTAGTTAAGATTCATTATTTTGAGATTGAGATTGATATTTCTGTTTATGGTCAAATGGGTGAGTGAGTGTAAGTGTTAACCACCAGGTGGTATTTGTGTAATTAGTTGACAGGGTGTATCAGGGAGATGAGATGTTTTCTGATGGTAGTTTTGAAGGTGATGAATGTGTCTGCAGTTTTAGAATTTTCAGGTAGGGTGTTCCAGATTTTAGGGCCTTTGACATACATTGAATTTTTGTAAAGGTTTAGTCGGACACGGGGAATGTCATAGAGATGTTTGTGTCTGGTGTTGTGCCTGTGGGTTCTGTTGCAACTATCAAGAAAGCGTTTTAGGTCAAGGTTAATATTGGAATTTAACCCTTTGACTGTTTTCGACGTATAAATACGTCTTACGAGCCAATGTTTCTGACGTATATATACTCAATAATTCTAGCGGCTTCAAATCAAGTGGGAGAAAGCTGGTAGGCCCACATGTGAGAGAATGGGTCTGTGTGGTCAATGTGCACCACATAAAAAAAATCCTGCAGCACACATTGCGTAATGAGAAAAAAAAACTGATCGTTTTTTTGGAATAAAACGCCGACTTTGAGGTGTATTTTCGTATAGTATTTATCGTTGTATTCGCGTTTTCATGGTCTTAGGTGATAAAATGGAAAACATATTACAGAAATAGAGATGATTTTCATTACTTTTACGATGAAAACGACCTTGAAACTGAGCTCAAAGTAGCGGAAATGTTCGATTTTTACCAATGTTCAAGAGTAAATAAATCACACCACACGTCCAATACACGTCAACTGGGGAGTCTAATATTCTTTCACTAGTGCACTGATATTATTTATACCATTTTTACAATAATGCAGTCGTCTGCATAACAGTAAATTTTGTATTTTTTTGTATGAATAAAAAATCAAAATAGAAAGCAATAATAATATAAGAGGGGCCTAGAGATGTGACTAATGAACAGAGCATATGTTATTTTAGTGCCATGAATGTCTACCTTGTTTATTCTGGACCCTATTTTGAAATTGGCATCTTTTTTATTTTGCGTGAAATTGGCCAAATTGCCAATTTCTGACCACCATATTGGGTAGTCCAAATTAGTAAATGGGAGGTTTCTTGTACTCAGCTGATAGATAAAATGGAGTTCTAAAGAAATAGCTATGAGTTTGGTCAACTGGAACAATGGAATTGGCTGAAAATTGGGCTCAAAGTCGGCGAAATCGCCGATACGCATATGTCGCCGAGACCGCTAACTTCGGGGGAGCATAATTCCACGAGTTTTCGACCAAATTTCGAACTTTTGGTGTCATTACCATCGGGAAAAGATTCTCTATCATTTCATAAGAAAAAATAATTTTTTTTTTTCAAAAATTGAGCGACATAGAATGACAGTTTCAGAGAGGGGCCTGAAACAGTCAAAGGGTTAAGGTCCTGTAGATGTAAATTGCACAGTAGTAAGTGTGGATGTACTGAACAGGGAGTAAGTTTAGATCTATGAAGAGTGGGGGGGGGTGTGTTGCCAGGGATGAGATTTAGTGATTATTCTTACTGCAGCTTTTTGTTGGGTTATTATTGGCTTTAGGTGTGTTGCTGCAGTTGAACCCCAAGCACAGATAGCATAGGTGAGGTATGGATATATAAGTGAATGGTATAGTGTGAGAAGGGCAGTTTGCGGCACGTAGTATCGTATCTTGGAGAGGATCCCAACCGTTTTGGATACTTTTTTGGTTATGTGTTGGATATGGGTGCTGAAGTTCAGGTTGTTGTCGAGGTATAGGCCTAGGAATTTGCCCTCATTATGCCTGGCAATTAGAGTGTTGTCGATCTTAATGTTAATTTGCGCATCTCCTGCTCTGCTACCAAACATAATGTAGTAGGTTTTGTCAGTGTTAAGCGTAAGTTTATTGGCTGTCATCCAAGTCGATATTTTGATCAGCTCCTCATTAACAATGGTGTTGAGGGTGGCAAGATTAGGGTGAGAGATGACATAAGTCGTGTCATCAGCAAAGAGAATGGGGTTCAGGTGTTGAGATACGTTTGGAAGATCATTGATGTATATGAGGAAGAGCAGGGGACCAAGGACACTTCCCTGCAGAACTCCAGTATCAAGTGGCTGTGTTGTTGATGCTGTGTCTTTAATGGTGACATACTGATACCTATTAGTAAGGTAAGATTTGAAATATGCAAGCGCATGGCCTCTTATACCATAATGGTCAAGTTTGTGGAGTAGGATGCTGTGGTCTACTGTGTCAAAAGCTTTTCTTAGGCCAATAAAAATTCCTAGTGGATATTCCTTATTTTCCAATGCTGTGTAAAGCAGATCTAGCATTTTTATGATTGCATTGTTAGTGCTTTTATTTTTCCTGAATCCAAATTGGCAGGGGTTGAGTATGTTTTGTGCCGTAATAAATGAATATAGTCTCCTGTGCACGAGTTTCTCAAAGATTTTGGATAGCAATGGTAAGTTTGATATTGGCCTATAGTTGTTTAAATCTGTAGGGTCACCACCTTTATGTATTGGTGTAACCCTTGCCGTCTTGAGTAGTTTCGGGAAGGTGCTAGTTTCTAGTGACTTGTTAAAAAGTAATGAGATAGCATGCGAGAGGACATGGGCCGCTCTCTTGTACAATAATGGTGGGACATGAGACAGATTCCCTGAGTTATTTTTAAGTGACTTTATAATCTTGGTGACTTCCATGGGCTCAGTTGGAGCAAGATAGAAGGAATTTGGGAAATTCCCATCTAGGTAGTCCCCGGCATGGGCATTGGTGCGTGGGATTTTATTGGCGAGATTAGAACCTATGGTTGAGAAGAAGTCGTTTATCTTGTTAGCTGTGTCAGTGGGATGCAGTGGTGTTTCATTAGGTTTAGTTAGGGCAATATTCTTGTTTTTTTTTTCAGTTTGTGGGTCCCTAGAATCTGAGAGAGTGTTTTCCAGGTCTTTTTTATATCTCCTCTTGTGTCAGTGAATCTACTGGAGTAGTATAGTTGTTTGGCTTTCTTTATTACTTTGGTGAGGACTGATGAATAGTGTTTAAGAATATCTTTGTGTATTAAGCCCTGTCTATATTGCTTTTCATATTGGTGTTTCTTATCAATAGATTTCAAAATGGTGCTGGTTAGCCATGGGCAACCAAGCCGTTTGTTTGTGATCTGTTTCATTTTTATAGGACAATGTTTGTTGTATAGTCTAAGTAATTTGTTAAGAAAAATGTCTGTCCAGTCGTCAATACCATTGGCCTTGGAGAATTCTGTAGGCCAGTCAACAGTCTCTAGGTCAGCTGTGAACTTCCTTATTGAGGCCTCATCATGGAGTCTAAATGAAACTTTGTTGTATTCAAGTGGTGGTTTAATAATGTTTGTCAAGAGGAAGGTAGGGTAGTGGTCTGTAGTGCTATCTGTGATTATCCCTGATTTAAGGGGGGCTAGTATATTGGTCCATATGTGGTCTATTATGGTTGCACTCATTTCAGTGAGCCTGGTTGGTTTAGTTATTGTTGGTATGAGAAGTGTGTTGTTCATATTGTTGATGAAATCAGTTACCGGCAGACTTTCATAAAGGCTAGTTTGAATGATTATTGACAGCTTATATTTAAGTTTTTCTATAATAGGGACTCATATAAGAGTATAATATCTGGAAATTGCTTCTTTCCAGGTCAGCATTCCTGATGACCGACTGGTGCCAACACTTCCTTTACGCCTCAATTATTTGTTATGGATTGAAGACCTGCTGACACATGCAGCACACTATGACTCTGAGCACTTTGTCTTGGCCATTGATATTGGTATGTATAGCCCCAAAGATAACCATCAGTATCTGGCAACTTTTCTCTTATATTTAAAATAATTTTTCTTATTGAAACTAATTCATGCTTAGAGATACACAGTTATAGTACCGCCTTGACTTTCGAGTTTAATTCGTTCCGTGACCGAGCTCGTAACTCAATTTGCTCATATATCAAATCAGTTTTCCTTGTTGAAATTAATTGAAATGCCATTAATCCATTCCAGCCCCCAGAAATCCATCCCAATTTTTTTGTTACAGGTTTTTAAATAAATATGTATTTATACATAAGAAATGATTTGTGCATTTTTTGCCAGGTCCCAGCAATGTTTTAGAAATTCTGGAGTATACATGTACATATATGAAACTCCTTGAAGCACGGTGTAAGATGAACGTCACTCATCTTACACCGTGCACTGCCTTGGCTTTATTTTTCAGTGTTACACATAAACATGTCTATCGGTTTGTTTCTGTCTGTCTCTGTCTATCTGTTTCTGTCTATTTGTCTGTCTGTCTAGCTCTGTTTATCTCTGTCTCTGCTCATCTGTCTTTCTGTCAGCCTGTGTTTCTGCCTTCCTGTCTCTCTACTTGTCTCTCTCAGAGATAAAGCCATTCATTAGCCAGCAGGTATTACACACAATGCAGAGTCGTCACGTCTGATTCCTGAACAAGTGAAAATGTGTGTTACTTGCCAGTCATGATTATTATGCCTTATATCTACATGCATAGTATAGCACTTTCTCTAGATTTTTGGGGTTATGCTAGTTAATTTACACTATGTATAACTGTATTTAACCCGTGAACGGTCCAAACGTATACATATATACGTTTTTACCGCTAGTGCCCCAAACGTATATACAGTATACGTTTTATTTGTCATACATTCAACATTGCCACGATAATCCTGAGTCACCTAGACATGAGAGAATGGGTGTGCGCACTCACTGTGCTCCATATTAAAATAATTAGGGATACCTGGTTACCATATGCTCTTTTTTCCTATTAAAAAACAATTATTTTTTTTCTCAAAAAATTTGGGGCACTACGGTAGAGAACGTATATAGTATACGTTTGGACTGTTTATGGGTTAATAGGTAGTAGGTTGGTAGACAGCAACTGCCCAGGGTGGTTCTATCGTCCTGCCAAGTGAGTGTAAAACGAAAGCCTGTAATTGTTTTGCATGATGGTAGGATTGCTGGTGTCATTTTTTCTGTCTCATAAACATGCAAGATTTCAGGTACGTCTTGCTACTTATACTTAGGTCACACTACTTATACATATGTTTTTTTTTTTTTTTTTTTTCAACAAGTCGGCCGTCTCCCACCGAGGCAGGGTGACCCAAAAAAAAGAAAGAAAATCCCCAAAAAGAAAATACTTTCATCATCATTCAACACTTTCACCACACTCGCACATTATCACTGTTTTTGCAGAGGTGCTCAGAATACAACAGTTTAGAAGCATACACATATAAAGATACACAACATATCCCTCCAAACTGCCAATATCCCAAACCCCTCAAGCATATATATACACACCCCTCTGGGTTTACTTCTATTTTCTTTCTAGTTCTTCCTCTTGTTTATTTCCTCTTATCTCCATGGGGAAGTGGAACAGAATTCTTCCTCCATAAGCCATGTGTGTTGTAAGAGGCGACTAAAATGCCAGGAGCAAGGGGCTAGTACTCCCTTCTCCTGTTTAAATTACTAAAGTTAAAAAGAGAAACTTTTGGTTTTCTTTTTGGGCCACCCTGCCTCGGTGGGATACGGCTGGTGTGTTGAAAGAAAGAAGAAAGAATAACTGTATTTATGTGTAACTGTGAGATGTAGATAAATGGTTCAGAGAACCGATAAGTTGATAAATTAAACACATGTGCAACACTTGGGTATCTTTAAGAAGGAAATGTTTTGCCACACAGTGGCTTCATCAGTCCATACCAAGGAGAATGGTGAAGAACAAGAGGAGTTTGAAGTAATCAATCCCTCAGCCTTGAGTTGATGTGATCAGTCCATCAATCTTGAAAAAAATACAGCATATGTGCGAAGAAGTGGCTTATATACTGTAGGTAGGAGAGGTGCAACAGTCATAGGTGGTATCACATTTGTCCAGTGTGGAAGTAGGCCATGCCTAGGGAATTCTTCACTTGCCTAACCCTTGGGCATGACCTACTTCTACATTGGACAAAAGTGATGCCACCTACAACTGCTGCACCTCTCCTGCCTACAGTTTATAAGCTACTTCTTCACACATATGCTGTATTCTTTTCAAGTTTGATGGACTGATCACATCAACTCATGGCTGAGGGACTGATTACTTCAAATTCCTTCTGTTCTTCACCATTCTCCTTTGTATGGACTGATGAAGCCACTGTGTGGCAAAATGTTTCCTTCTTAACCCTTTCAGGGTCCGTCCCGTAGATCTACGGCTTTACGGTGAGTGTCCAAACCGTAGATCTACGCCATGAGCTCAGCTCACTCTGATAAACTGTGAGTGGTACATTTGGGCCTAGATATGAGAGAATACATCTATGTGGTATGTGTGCACCACATAAAACAGATCCTGCAGCACAGTGTATAATAAGAGAAAAAAACTGAAATCATGATTTTTCGATTAAAACAGCGACTTTTCAGTGTTTTTTCGTATGTTTTTTATAGTCGTATTTGCGATTTCTTGGTCTCATTTGATAGAATGGAAGACATATTACAGAAATAGAGATGATTTTGATTGGTTTTAGCACTGAAAATGGCTTGAAACTGAGCTCAAAGTAGCGGAAATGTTAAATTTTTGCCGATATTCAAGAGTAAACAAACGACCTCATACGTCTAATACACGTCAGCTGGTGGGTCTAATATACATTCACAAATATGGTGATGATATTTATACAATTATTACAGTATTGCATAACAGTAAATCTTCTATTTTTTGGTGTGAATAAAAATTCATTATGTGAATAAAAAATCAAAATGGAATTTATTTGTAAAGCCTCAAAATGTAACTAATGAACAGAGGAAATGTTAGTTTAGTTCCAGGAATACCTACATTGTTTATTCTGGAGCCTATTTTGAAATTGGAATATTTTGAACTTTGTGTTAAATTGGCCAAATTAACAATTTCCGATCACTTTATTTTGTAGTTGAAACAGTTGATTTGGCGATTTCTTGTGCTCAATCGATAGAATAGAAGTAATACTAGTGAAGTAGCTAAGAATTTGGTTGATTGGAATAATGTAATTGGCCTAAAATTGGAGTCAAAGTCGGCAAAATCGCCGACTCGTAAATATCGCTGACACATCAAAATTCGCGAGAGCATAATTTCGTAAATTTTCCACCAAATTTCGTACTTTTTGTTTTATTACCTTCACAAAAAGATTCTCTACGATTTCATAAGAAAAAATAAAAAAAATTTTTTTTGAAAATTCTTGGACACTGGTGCGTGACTTCAGATTTTGGCCTTGGACCCTGAAAGGGTTAAAGATACCCAAGTGTTGCATATGTGTCTAATTTTTTGCCTGTGAGATATGCGACAGATATAGACCAAGACAGAGATAGACCGAAACAGAGATAGACCGAGACAGAGATAGACTGAGACAGAGATAGACCGAGACAGAGATAGACCAAGACAGAGATAGACCGAGACAGAGATAGACCGAGACAGAGATAGACCGAGACAGAGATAGACCGAGACAGAGATAGACCGAGACAGAGATAGACAGAGACAGAGATAGACAGAGACAGAGATAGACAGAGACACAGATAGATCGAGACACAAATAGATCGAGACAGACAGAAGGAGATAGAGACAGCCAAAGCAAATCGGCCAGCCGGCCAGCTGCCGGCCAGCCAGCCGGCTAGCCAGCTGGCCACCCAACCAGCTGGCCTGCCGATCATGTATTACACATGTTCCAGAATTGTTTCTCTTTACTTAACCCTTTCAGGGTCCGTCCCGTAGATCTACGGCTTTACGTTCAGGGTCCAAACCGTAGATCTACGCCATGAGCTCAGCTCACTCTGATAAACTGTGAGTGGTACATTTGGGCCTAGATATGAGAGAATACATCTATGTGGTATGTGTGCACCACATAAAACAGATCCTGCAGCACACTGTGTATAATGAGAGAAAAAAAATGAAATCATGATTTTTCGATTAAAACAGCAACTTTGCAGTGTTTTTTCGTATGTTTTTTATAGTTGTATTTGCGATTTCTTGGTCTCATTTGATAGAATGGAAGACATATTACAGAAATAGAGATGATTTTGATTGGTTTTAGCACTGGAAATGGCTTGAAACTGAGCTCAAAGTAGCAGAAATGTTAAATTTTTGCCGATATTCAAGAGTAAACAAACGACCTCATACGTCTAATACACGTCAGCTGGTGGGTCTAATATACATTCACAAATATGGTGATGATATTTATACAATTATTACAGTATTGCATAACAGTAAATCTTTTATTTTTTGGTGTGAATAAAAATTCATTATGTGAATAAAAAATCAAAATGGAATTTATTTGTAAAGCCTCAAAACATAACTAATGAACAGAGGAAATGTTAGTTTAGTGCCAGGAATGCCTACATTGTTCATTCTGGACCCTATTTTGAAATTGGAATATTTTGAACTTTGTGTTAAATTGGCCAAATTAACAATTTCCGATCACTTTATTTTGTAGTTGAAACAGTTGACTTGGTGATTTCTTGTGGTCAATCGATAGAATAGAAGTAATACTAGTGAAATAGCTAAGAATTTGGTTGATTGGAATAATGTAATTGGCCTAAAATGGGAGTCAAAGTCGGCAAAATCGCCGATTCGTAAATATCGCTGACACATCAAAATTCGCGAGAGCATAATTTCGTCAATTTTCCACCAAATTTCGTACTTTTTGTTTTATTACCTTCACAAAAAGATTCTCTACGATTTCATAAGAAAAAATAACAATTTTTTTTTTTTTAATTCTTGGACACTGGTGCGTGACTCCAGATTTGGGCCTTGGACCCTGAAAGGGTTAAAGCATATGTTATAGAACATTCTGGCAAGATGACATTACCAGTGGTATCAAAATTGAAAGGAAGTTACACATCGGTTATTATCGAGGTTTTTTTTATATTTCCTTGGCATCTCCTGTGAATGGTGGCGTATCTGAAGCTTGCTCACAACTCGGATTTTGGCTCGTAACTCAAAGCAAAAGATTGACCGAGAGACGGCTCATAACTCGGAAAACTCGTAAGTTGGGGCACTCATAAGTCGAGGTACCACTGTATATGTATGGAGGGAAGTGGTAAAGGACTTTTTGTATGATATTTCAGGCTGAACCAAGAAGAGATAACCCAACTTTTGTAACTGATGTTCTCAATATTGTACTGTATCTCTTATTCAAAAAATCTTTTGAAACTTTTTCCTTCAGTATAAACATTATCTTGCACATTAAGTTTCATCATCTATTTCATCATTCATTTATTATTGAAAGGAAATCTGAGGTTTTGCAAGTAACTGTAAGTTGTTTTGTGTGTTTACAGGTGTTGGAGCAGCATGTGTTTACCCACTGTTAGGAGCGAAACGCTTTGGCTGGTGTTTTGTGGGCACTGAGAGTGACCAACTAAGTTTTACAAGTGCTCACACAAATGTTCAAAATAACAATCTTCAAGATAAGATATTTTTAAAAAAGGTAGGATTTCTTATATCTTTCCAAATGAAGTTAATGATGTAGGTAGCAGGTTGGTAGACAGCAACCATCCAGGGATGTACAGTATTATTATCCTGCTTTTTTTTTTTCAACAAGTTGGCTGTCTCCCACCAAGGCAGAGTGATCCAAAAAGAAAGAAAATCCCAAAAAACAAAATACTTTCATCTCAACACTTTCACCTCATTCACACATAACCACTGTTTTTGCAGAGGTGCCCAGAATACAACAGTTTAGAAGTATATACGTATAAAAATCCACAGTATATCCCTCCAAACTGCCAATATCCCAAACTCCTCCTTTAGAGTGCAGGCATTGTACTTCCCAGTTCCAGGACTCAAGTCCGGTTATATAAAATAACCGGTTTCCCTGAATCCCTTCACTAAATATTACCCTTCTCACACTCCAACAGCTCGTTAGGTCCCAAATACCATTCGTCTCCATTCACTCCTATCTAACACGATCACGCACACTTGTTGGAAGTTCAAACCCCTCACCCACAACACCTCCTTTACCCCCTCCCTCCTGCTATATTAGTATGAAATGAAATCCTGTTAAATGCATTGATTGCTGTCATGTAGACATGTTAGCAGATGGGTCTTTGAAAGATGAGGTGAACCATACAGTATAATGTGCACTCTTTGCGGTTAATACTAACTGAGAAGGGGTGTTTTGATGATGTGATGGATAGTCAAAACACAGGTGACTACACCCACAAGATGGTGTTACTTGATGACCAGGAAACCTACAAACCTTTTCACATAAGTTCCAGTAACTCCTCACTTTGTAACCAAGTCTCGCCAGATCCTTACACTTGCCGAACAGACTTGATCATATACATATGGCTTACTGGAAATCCCTAAGCCAAGTATTCCTGTTAAACCCATTACATCAATTATTTTATTATCACACTGGCCGATTCCCACCAAGGCAGGGTGGCCCAAAAAAGAAAAACTTTCACCATCATTCACTCCATCACTGTCTTGCCAGAAGGGTGCTTTACACTACAGTTTTTAAACTTCAACATTAACACCCCTCCTTCAGAGTGCAGGCACTGTACTTCCCATCTCCAGGACTCAAGTCCGGCCTGCCGGTTTCCCTGAATCCCTTCATAAATGTTACTTTGCTCACACTCTAACAGCACGTCAAGTATTAAAAACCATTTGTCTCCATTCGCTCCTATCAAACACACTCACGCATGCCCGCTGGAAGTCCAAGCCCCTCGCACACAAAACCTCCTTTACCCCCTCCCTCCAACCTTTCCTAGGCCGACCCCTACCCCGCCTTCCTTCCACTACAGACTGATACACTCTTGAAGTCATTCTGTTTCGCTCCATTCTCTCTACATGTCCGAACCACCTCAACAACCCTTCCTCAGCCCTCTGGACAACAGTTTTGGCAATCCCGCACCTCCTCCTAACTTCCAAACTACGAATTCTCTGCATTATATTCACACCACACATTGCCCTCAGACATGACATCTCCACTGCCTCCAGCCTTCTCCTTGCTGCAACATTCATCACCCATGCTTCACACCCATACAGGAGTGTTGGTAAAACTATACTCTCATATATTCCCCTCTTTGCTTCCAAGGACAAAGTTCTTTGTCTCCACTGACTCCTAAGTGCACCGCTCACCCTTTTCCTCTCATCAGTTCTATGATTCACCTCATCTTTCATAGACCCATCCGCTGACACGTCCACTCCCAAATATCTGAATACATTCACCTCCTCCATACTCTCTCCCTCCAATCTGATATCCAATCTTTCATCACCTAATCTTTTTGTTATCCTCATAACCTTACTCTTTCCTGTATTCACTTTCAGTTTTCTTCTGTTACATCCCCTACCAAATTCATCCACCAACCTCTGCAACTTCTCTTCAGAATCACCCAAGAGCACAGTGTCATCAGCAAAGAGCAACTGTGACAACTCCCACGTTGTGTGATTCTTTATCTTTTAACTTCACACCTCTTGCCAAGACTCGCATTTGCTTCTCTTACAACCCCATCTATAAATATATTGAACAACCACAGTGACATCACACATCCTTGTCTAAGGCCTACTTTTAGTGGGAAATAATCTCCCTCTTTCCTACATACTCTAACTTGAGCCTCACTATCCTTGTAAAAACTCTTCACTGCTTTCAGTAACCTACCTCCTATACCATACACCTGCAACATCTGCCACATTGCCCCCCTATCCACCCTGTCACACGCCTTTTCCAAATCCATAAATGCCACAAAGACCTCTTTAGCCTTATCTAAGTACTGTTCACTTATATGTTTCACTGTAAACCCCTGGTCCACACAACCCCTACCTTTCCTAAAGCCTCCTTGTTCATCTGCTATCCTATTCTCCGTCTTACGCTTAATTCTTTCAATAATAACTCTACCATACACTTTACCAGGTATACTCAACAGACTTATTCCCCTATAATTTTTGCACTCTCTTTTGTCCCCTTTGCCTTTATACAAAGGAACTATGCATGCTCTCTGCCAATCCCTAGGTACCTTACCCTCTTCCATACATTTATTAAATAATAGCACCAACCACTCCAAAACTATATCCCCACCTGCTTTTAACATTTCTATCTTTATCCCATCAATCCCAGCTGCCTTACCCCCTTCATTTTACCTACTGCCTCACGAACTTCCCCCACACTCACAACTGGCTCTTCCTCACTCCTACAAGATGTTATTCCTCCTTGCCCTATACACGAAATCACAGCTTCCCTATCTTCATCAACATTCAACAATTCCTCAAAATATTCCCTCCATCTTCCCAATACCTCTAACTCTCCATTTAATAACTCTCCTCTCCTATTTTTAACTGACAAATCCATTTGTTCTCTAGGCTTCCTTAACTTGTTAATCTCACTCCAAAACTTTTTCTTATTTTCAACAAAGTTTGTTGATAACATCTCACCCACTCTCTCATTTGCTCTCTTTTTACATTGATTCACCACTCTCTTAACCTCTCTCTTCTTCTCCATATACTCCTCCCTCCTTGCATCACTTCTACTTTGTAAAAACTTCTCATATGCTAACTTTTTCTCCCTTACTACTCTCTTTACATCATCATTCCACCAATCGCTCCTCTTCCCTCCCGCACCCACTTTCCTGTAACCACAAACTTCTGCTGAACACTCTAACACTACATTTTTAAATCTACCCCATACCTCTTCGACCCCATTGCCTATGCTCTCATTAGCCCATCTATCCTCCAATAGTTGTTTATATCTTACCCTAACTGTCTCCTCTTTTAGTTTATAAACCTTCACCTGAGACAGATAAAAAGGCACCAGCAGTCTTACCGTCGTGTAAAACAATTACAGGTTTCCGTTTTAAACTCACTCGGCAGGATGGTAGTACCTCCCTGGGTGGTTGCTGTCTACCAACCTGCTACCTAGGTTTATTATATATATCTTTCTTTCTTTCAACACACCGGCTGTGTCCCACTGAGGTGGGGTGGCCCAAAAGGAAAAACGAAAGTTTCTCCTTTTACATTTAGTAATATATACAGGAGAAGCCTGTATATATTACTAAATTGCTCCTGGCATTTTAGTCACCTCTTACAACACACATGTCTTACGGAGGAAGAATTCTGTTCCATTTCCCCATGGAGGTAAGAGGAAATAAACAAGAACAAGAACTAGAAAGAAAATAGAAGAAAACCCAGAGGGGTGCGTATATATATGATTGTACATGTATGTGTAGTGAGACTAAAGTGTAAGTAGAAGAAGCAAGACATACCTGAAATCTTGCATGTGTATGAGACAGAATAAAAAGACACCAACAATCCTACCATCATGTAAACAATTACAGGCTTCCTTTTTAAACTCACTCGGCAGGACGGTAGTACCTCCCTGGGTGGTTGCTGTCTACCAACCTGCTACCTAGGTTTATTATATATATATTGTATAGAATTTTTGCATCTGCAAACATATTTTTATAGTATTTTTATAGTATTTTATAATAGTTCATATAAATTAGAAAGATTGCTGAGCAAGTTCTGACTCTTCTGAGACCCTACTGGCAACATTTTCCTATGAGGATATTTTCCTCTTTTAAATGTGTTTGCATTCTCCTTTCAGTGATAAGATCCTTTATCCAATGGGCTGTACTAGTTTTCCTTTGAATCCTCCTTTATTGGACAGTTACAAAAATTATTCTGTTATTGAAAATCGCTGGCCTCCCTTATTATATGTGACAGTTGCATTCCTTGCCCATGGCACATAGTCACTTCACAGAAAGTGAAACCAATATAACATATAACACAGGGATTTCTTACTGAAACTTTGTAAATTTTACTTTTCTTGACTAATGTGTACTAAAAAAATATGAGCATTTCACAGATGCACTACATGGTCATATATTAAAAAAATAATTTGGTTGAAAAACAACTGAGAAAAACAAATTTAAAGTTAAATGTTAATCTTCCTCTCTCTAACTCTCCCCTTTCCTTCCTAAATTACCAACAACCAACCTGTGTGTCTATCTGTATTGCAGTGCATAACCTGTGAACCTATGAATACATACAGTACCACCCTGCTATTTTCTTTCATGTCTACCACTAGTCTCAGCTTTGTGTTATGCAACATAACTTTATCTAGCCAAGTGTCCCTTTCTTTTGACTTGGTGCAAGACACTTGAATTGAAAACCAACAACTGGATTTCATTCAGAATATGCTCATTGGATTTATCATGCCCACATCTATTTTCTTCCTGGTTATTCTTTGCTATGAATGTAACAATAAACATAAGAGTGGATGTTTTGTTAAAAAATCGGGTGGTGCTGGGCTTTCTTGGTTGCATAGGAGCCAAAGGTGTGCAGCGACCATCTGTTCCAGTTGAATAAGAGTGGATTTTTACTGTGTATAGTGAATTACTGGTAGAAATGAAGTCATCACATATAAGTGAATTCGGAAAAAGTAAAGCTACATATAGCAAGTAAAACCTATATATCAAAAGATTTTTTGGAATAGTCTATATGTGTGTTTAATTATTATTTTAAACATAGCATTTGTCCTGTATTAATAGATTGAAAATTTTTATTTTTTTTTTATTCTTGTCCAATTTTATCTAAGAATTTTGGAGTGAACATGTTTGTTAGAAAGATACCCAATAGCTAAATATACTTTTATAACTAAACATTATATTATTTTTTCAGGTTGAAAGTAATATTATTTTTAAAGATGTGATAGGTGAAGAAAAGGTAAAGTCTTGGACATTAGAGTGCAAATTAAGAAGTAAAGTTGACATTGCTGAATGTTCTAAGAAATGTGCTGAGTGTGAGCCACAGGCATCTCAGCTGAACCCTCAGAATGAAGTAAACTTTGATGAAGGTTAGTGAATCATTCAATTAAAGCTAAACATGTCTTAATTGGGAAGTACAAAGCCTGCACTTTAAAGGAGGGGTTCGGGATATTGGCAGTTTGGAGGGATATGTTGTGTATCTTTATACGTATATGCTTCTAGACTGTTGTATTCTGAGCACCTCTGCAAAAACAGTGATTATGTGTGAGTGTGGTGAAAGTGTTGAATGATGAAGAAAGTGTTTTCTTTTTGGGGATTTTCTTTTTTTTGGGTCACCCTGTCTTGGTGGGAGATGGCTGACTTGTTGAAAAAAAAAAACTGTCTTAATTTAGCTTTTTTTTTTTTTTTTTATGGTGGAACCACTGGGAGGTCTACATAGTATATGTTATGTGTCACTCACACTACATAGTATATGTTATGTGTCACTCACACTACATAGTATATGTTATGTGTCACTCACATAATTATGTGCTTTCTATCCCCAATCTCCTTGAGTTAAACCCCAGATTTTGTGTTTTATAATTTGTGTGATTTGAATGTTTTCCTGAAGTCCATTTTGTGAGTAGCTTTGTTATTTATGTAGTGTTCTTGATGCCCATTTTCTTTTTGCTTGGCACACAACCCTTAAACTGAAAACTAATTATAAGATTTCATTCAAAGTGGACTTATTCTTTCATATGAATATCAGTACTAAGCAGAATAATGCAATATTTAAAGATTGATGGAAACAGTTTGCTAGACTTATGTATTGGTGTATAAAAGGTTGATTGGCAGTGTGATGTACAGAGATGGTTTTCCACCACCTTTGCAAGCCTGGGTTGAGAAACAGGATCCTGTGTCAGCTAGGCAGTTGTGGCTCAGATGTCTTGTAGGTGTTAAAATTAACACAGTGTCTCCTTTTGCTGTTATCTGTTATGTGTTTAGCTTCATGGAGTCAAGTGTACAAACAGTTTCCATGGGAATTACTTTCTAAAATTCATAGTGGAAAAGGGAGAGGATAAAATGTGGTAGTTCCTGTCTGAACACTGCAGAGGAAGAGTGGCTGCTCCAGATAGGTTGAGCTCTGGTCGGCTGGTGTCTTGCGTGTGAGTATAAATCTGTATGAACTTGTATCAGTTGTTCCCCTAGTAATAATTCCCACAGAAATGTGAAGTGTAAGGTAAGGGTGTACTTCCCCCTTTTATTTTATTTAGTGGTATAAACCTTGGTAATAAATACCGACAAGTTGGTTTAGAAAGACACGTAAGCAAACACTATGACATATTTATTAGAAAACGTTTCGGTCCTGGGACCTTGATCACTTCTAACATACAGAGGTAGAAAGACATTATATATATAGGCGGAGAGTGAGATGTGAGTGACGCACATGACCTGAGGAATGTCATGTTGTGATGAGGACGGGTAGACAAAGAAATCATGTGACTCCTGTGTTGTTGGGTTGGTGGTGCTTAAGTATCATGTATGCCAATGTTTTTGAAATTTTGTAGTTTCCAGTGTTGCATTCTATAGTGTCGGTGACGGCGATTAGTGAGGCTTCTAGGCACCGTCGGCGTCTGAGGTCTGGTTCTGTAAGAACGAGTTGTGCCTCATTCCAGTTCATCAAATGCCCCGTGGAGTCTCTGTGGAGGACACAGGCGTACCTTACATCGTCTCTGTTAGAGGCATTCCGATGCTCATTCAGGCGGACTGCAAGATCTCTGCCTGTCTCGCCTACATATTTCTTTGGACAGAACCCACAGGGGATAGTGTAGACATCTGCTGTAGAAGTTAGAGGTGTGGGGCTGCGTTTCGTAGTGAGGTCTTTGATAGATGATGTGTTTATGGTGGAAACGTTGATGTTACTCATAGCAAGTGCCCGGCGAGTATTCGTGGCAACCTCACCACATGGAAGTACTATGAACTGCTTAGGGGGCTGTTCCATGGGCGGTTTGTTGAGGATAGCTTGTGCCTTGAGTCTGCAATCTCGGATGAAGAAAGATGGGAACTGAAGACATGTAAAGGCTTGTGTTATGTAAGTGCATTCTTCTTCTAGAAAACAAGGGCTGGAGATGCGAAGAGCTCTCAAGAAGAAGCCAATGAGGACTCCTCTCTTAGTGTGGGTGTCTTGGTGTGAATAAAAGTGTATAAGGTCATCCTTGTTGGTAGGTTTTCTATACACTTTGAAGAAAAGTTTGTCACTGTCGGGAGATCTGCACAGGAGAACGTCGAGGAAAGGAAGTTTGCCATCGTTTTCTAGTTCAAGTGTAAACAAGACCTGTGCTCCCACAGAAAATGGAGCGAAATGGGACGACCAGAAATCATAAATAACTTATCTTCCTATACACTAACCGTCACCGAGACAGAAGCCCTCAGCCTAGGGCTCAAGTTTACTACCGATATCAACAAGAAACATAATCTGGTGGATATGGTAATCAAGAGCCAACCTTTTGGAGGCTCTGAGTTTCAAAAAGGCTTTGTTCAAGGAATTATCACTGCTGCAGCTACTGAGCCTTCAAGACCAGTCATTCCCAGAAGATACATCCAAGCACTCAGGGACTTGGCCAACAACGATGATATCGTCATTACAACCGCTGACAAAGGAGGTGGTGTGGTATTACTCAACACTGTCGACTACAACAATGAAGTTTTAAATCTTCTCAGTGATGCCAACACATACCAGCCTGTATCAGAATCAGTGCTACTTCAAAGTACCCAGACTTTTCTTCAAAAGGCTCGTAGCATCTTACGAAAATCAGAACAAGGCAAAAAACTACTTAAACTTTTACCAGGTCAACCGAAACCAGCACGCCTGTATGGCCTTCCTAAGACACACAAACCTGGCATCCCACTATGGCCTATCACTTCGGGCATAGGGGGTGCACCACACAGACTAGCCGGCCACCTTGCCAAATACCTTTCAGTGCTTCTGGGCACCATCAGTCAAGCCCACCTCAAACACTCAGGTGACCTTCTCTCCCGAATTTCCAACCTGAATGTTAAAAACAAAAGCATAGCTTCCTTCGATGTCACAGCCTTCTTTACCAACTTTTCTACTGATGCTGCAATCAACATTCTAAGACAGAAGCTCACTGAAAACCACGACCACCCTTTACCTCTTCTAGATTTCATCAATCTAATGGATCTTTGTGTTAATTTCAACTTCTTCAAGTATCAGGACAACTGTTACAAACAGTGCTTTGGGATGGCAATGGGCAGTCCGCTCAGTGCTGTGCTTGCCAACCTCTTCATGGAAAACCTAGAGACAGAGAAATTCAGCACCCTCATTCCCAACACCGTTACCTGGCTAAGATACGTTGATGATATATTGGTTTTCTATCCGAGACATCTCAATATCCAAACCCTTCTCAACAAGATCAATGCAGTTGAACCATCAATAATGTTTACACTTGAACTAGAAAACGATGGCAAACTTCCTTTCCTCGACGTTATGCTGTGCAAATCTCCCGACAGTGACAAACTTCTCTTCAAAGTGTATAGAAAACCTACCAACAAGGACGACCTTATACACTTTTATTCACACCAAGGCACCCGCACTAAGAGAGAGCTCTTCGCATCTCCAGCCCTTGTTTTCTAGAAGAAGAATGCACTTACATAACACAAGCCTTTACACGTCTTCAGTTCCCATCTTTCTTCATCCGAGATTGCAGACTCAAGGCACAAGCTATCCTCAACAAACCGCCCATGGAACAGCCCCCTAAGCAGTTCATAGTACTTCCATGTGGTGAGGTTGCCACGAATACTCGCCGGGCACTTGCTATGAGTAACATCAACGTTTCCACCATAAACACATCATCTATCAAAGACCTCACTACAAAATGCAGCCCCACACCTCTAACTTCTACAGCAGACATCTACACTATCCCCTGTGGGTTCTGTCCCAAGAAATATGCAGGCGAGACAGGCAGAGATCTTGCAGTCCACCTGAATGAGCATCAAAATGCCTCTAACAGAGACGATGTAAGGTACGCCTGTGTCCTCCACAGAGACTCCACGGGGCATTTGATGAACTGGAATGAGGCACAACTCGATCTTACAGAACCAGACCTCAAACGCTGACAGTGCCTAGAAGCCTCACTAATCGCCGTCACCGACACTATAGAATGCAGCACTGGAAACTACAAAATTTCAAAAACATTGGCATACATGATACTTAAGCACCACCAACCCAACAACACAGGAGTCACATGATTTCATCGTCTACCTGTCCTCATCACAACATGACATTCCTCGGGCCATGTGCGTCACTCACATCTCACTCTCCGCCTATATATATAATGTCTTTCTACCTCTGTATGTTAGAAGTGATCAAGGTCCCAGGACTGAAACATTTTCTAATAAATATGTCATAGTGTTTGCTTACGTGTCTTTCTAAACCATTTTATTTAGTAAATTGTAGCCATTGTACCCATTTTTATTTTTTTTTCCTTAGCATTTCTCTCTTATATTTGTTAAGTATTTCTATTATTGTGCCTGCACTCTGAAGGAGGGGTGTTGATGTTGCAGTTTTATAACTGGAGTATAAGTGTGCCTCTGGCAAGACAGTGATGGAGTGAATGATGATGAAAGTGTTTCTTCTTCTTCAGGTCACCCTGCCTTGGTGGGAAATGGCCATTTTTTTTTTTTCAACAAGTCGGCCGTCTCCCACTGCAGCAGGGTGAGATAAGATAAGATAAGATAAGATAAGATTTCGTTCGGATTTTTAACCCCGGAGGGTTAGCCACCCAGGATAACCCAAGAAAGTCAGTGCGTCATCGAGGACTGTCTAACTTATTTCCATTGGGGTCCTTAATCTTGTCCCCCAGGATGCGACCCACACCAGTCGACTAACACCCAGGTACCTATTTGCTGCTAGGTGAACAGGACAACAGGTGTAAGGAAACGTGTCGAAATGTTTCCACCCGCCGGGAATCGAACCCGGGCCCTCCGTGTGTGAAGCGGGAGCTTTAGCCACCAGGCCACCGGGCCACCAAGCCACCAGGCCACCGGGCCACCGGGTGACCCAAAAAGAAAGAAAATATCCAAAAAGAAAATACTTTCATCGTAATTCAACACTTTCACCTCACTCTTACATAATCACTGTCTTTGCATAGGTGCTCAGATATGACAGTTTAGATGTCCCACCAAACTTGTCAATATCCCAAACCTCTCCTTTA